>NW_015607027.1:0-572 GCF_001515605.1 Sinocyclocheilus anshuiensis | reverse complement strand
AGGTCTGGGAGGACGCATGCCTGGAGGAGGAGGACCTGGTGAAACACAAAAGGACAATTTCAAAATCAGACAAAAAAAATAAATAAAGCAGCTTATTTGCATGTGCATTTAAACCAGATCCATTTAGCCAACCCGTCAATCGCGTTTAGAACCTGATCCAAGATTTTCAGGATCTACTGGGGCAGTGATAAAGCGAAATACATCACACCCGAGTCTGCAAACATGACGTTAACAGAGCCCAGAGACACTGAAGACGGATGCAAAGAGGAGAAAATACTGTGGGCAGAGCAGCTCACTCACGATGGTCGACATATAGGAAGAAAATATACATATTGAATTGGGGGTGTGGGGTTATATTAATGCATCACTGAAGGCAACTGACAGTCTTGAGAAAAGTTTAGATGGCAATGCATTTTCTTCTTTTATATCATGGCTGTTCCATAAGTGATGATTCTATTATAGATCAGCGGTCTCAATCAGTCTTCTGTTTTTGTTTCATGCAGATATTTTATGTAGCATAATATTACAAACCTAAAGTCAGACCATTCTGTTTTTGCTTTAAATCCTGAAAT
>NW_015607026.1:0-572 GCF_001515605.1 Sinocyclocheilus anshuiensis | reverse complement strand
CATCAAATAATAATTTGCAGCCGAACAAAAACACTGAGATTGTTTATGTATTGACTTAAAACCGCGAGGTGAACGTTACAAAATTGAAACATTTTTGTTTCGACGTTTGCAACAAGTTTGCGTCGCTAAGCCCCGCCCACCTGGAGTCCCTCGCCCCCGCTGCTGGAGGTTCTGCGGTGTTTGAGTCTCTCGGACCTGCAGCCGGGGGAAATAATACACACATACATGTCTGTGAGGTGCGAATGAACTGCAAACGCCTTAAATAACGAGGAAGTCAGTCGGTAAGTGTTTAAGTCTTCATTTAAAGACTCAGAACTATTGTTTGTGGTGCGTAAACGATTAAAGTAGCGTTACTGGATGAAATATAGATCAAAATAATCACACAGTTAAAGCTGTTAGATGTGTTTTCTTAGTTTTTAAAGACACTCTATAAGCATTTGAGGAAGTTTGCGTGTGTTTTTGCTGTCCTCGTGTCTTGTTTTGTTGAAAAGATCTTGCTGGAAGTTTGTAGACGCATGTTGTTATTAATGAGAGCAGTGTTGGGGAAAGTTACTTTTAAAAGTAATGCATTA
>NW_015607025.1:0-572 GCF_001515605.1 Sinocyclocheilus anshuiensis | reverse complement strand
TTTAGCCTTACCCTGGAGTTGGTTCACTCTCTGGCTATGAAACTAAGTAAATAATTAAATAAATTAGAACGATGATATCGTGTATCGGCGATCTCATAGGCTGACTATAGAACGATATGACTATGGAGCATATCGCACAACAACACTAATTTGATTGAGGGTGGGTGTACAAAATTTGGGATCAGTTTTTTACCATTTACATTTTATAGGCAAATTGGTTAACAAACCGAACCCAAGTGTGCATGTACTCCATCCAATCAGTCATCATGACGTTACTAAACACACACTTAATGCAGAGTTGGCTGGTGCTGGTGTTGATGCTGAAGAGCCCATACTTTTAGCTATTTTTAGCCACTTTTATCAAGAGTGATAGCAGACAGACGTGATGATTCACGAGTGACATGTTTTTAGTGCGATAAGGGATCAGATTTTGCACTAATTGCGTTGCTTATCCCGATAACTTACACTGGGCAATTCTCCATCACCACAAAAGTTTAGAAGTCAAAGGCTGTGTTCTAAATCAACTCCCATACCTTAACAGTGCAATAATTGAGGGGACAGTCATTTGTAGT
>NW_015607024.1:0-572 GCF_001515605.1 Sinocyclocheilus anshuiensis | reverse complement strand
TAGCGGCATGTTTCTTTTGAAACATGTCGAGTTTGTTGTTTTTTTTGTAGTGTTGCGGTGAACGTGGGTAGTAGTATTTATCTCGGGAGCACATCCGTGGTGTGTAAGGCGTCGCTGGTTTTACCAGTTGCATTTTTTCACCCAGCGGGCTACAGTGCGTAAGTACCCCCCACAAATAATCGCATGAAGACTAGGGTTGAGGTAGGTAGTTGTTTAAAATAGAGGTAGAGGGGAAATGATCGTTATTTAATTGCACTTTATAATTGATTTCTGGTGATTGTTTTCATGGCTGATATTGATTTCTTTGTTAATTCGCCCTCTTGTAATTTTTTGGGAAAAATGTACGAAAGAGCAATTGTTAAAAATTGCGGATTGATATGAAATTGAAATTTCCGATAAGAGGCTCAAAGAAAATATTAAAGTAATCTTAAGAACAAATTTGGTTGAACAAGGCATTTTAAAAATGGAAGAGTCTGTACCGGTTGCGTCTTCATTGCAAATTAATCTGTCATTTGAACAACAAAAATAACTACTGCTTTTACAGATGGAGCATGAGAAATTGAGACATCGTT
>NW_015607023.1:0-572 GCF_001515605.1 Sinocyclocheilus anshuiensis | reverse complement strand
TTGGGCGACCCGTTGTACCGCGTCAGCACCGGTAACTATGAGTACCGCTTGATTCTGCGCTGTCGACAGGAAGCTCGCGCACGGTTCGCCAAGATGCGCAAGGACGTTCTGGAGAAAATCGAACTCCTGGACCAGAAACACGGTGAGTTGAGGAGAAATGCAGCAGAATACATGATCTGTTTTATGTCATTTTAACCCTTTCCATTCCCTCTTCAGTTCAGGACATCGTGTTCCAGCTGCAGCGCTTCGTCTCCGGCATGTCACGCTATTACGACGACTGCTACGGCGTGCTGAAAGAGGCCGACGTGTTTCCCATCGAGGTGGATCTGTCCCGCACCATGATCAACTACAGCGGACAGAGTCTCTCATACGAGGACGAGGAGGAGGAAGAGATGGGCAGAGGAGGAGAGGAAGACGCTCCGCAGGCTGAGAACGGAGCCGAGAAACTCATCGACGACGAGTGAGTGAGCGAGCCAATGAATGAGTGAATTATCAGGTGAAATAATAAAAGAAAGGAATGTGAAGGATCTCATTGTCGCTGAAAAAAACTACACATTCTACAGATGAGATGT
>NW_015607022.1:0-572 GCF_001515605.1 Sinocyclocheilus anshuiensis | reverse complement strand
TGTGTGTGTGTGTGTGTGTAGATCCTTACTTCAGCTCTCTCAAATTGTGTGCTAACTGACATCACATTTCAACCTTGTTTTTGACAATAATTTGCCTCTACAAATAAATATTCAAATACTTAATATTCGTTGTGTTGCATGAAATAAATCATCTAAATTGCAGCAAGAGGAAAAATTAAACTTGCATGAAACAGCTTTATGCTCATTAACATATTTGGTAATTAGAAGTGTAAATGAAAGTTGTCCCTTGATTAACTTCATAGGACCCTTGTTGCTTTCTGAGCATCTTTAAAACCTCTCTGTCAACAGCCACATGTGAGGCATCGGGCAGCGCTGCAAGGCTAATTAACCTGTGATGCTTTCATGAGAGATGATATTTTTAATTATTGTACTGTTTGGTTTTTCCTCTCCACATCTGGACTGTCTTTCCTTCAGTTAAATACTCTACAGTTGGATTCAGGGACTATAGGCTAATTAGTGCCGTTGAGCTCAGGGATTAATCAACCAGTCTTATTTACATATTCATAGATGGTGTTGGCAAGTTAATTGAAAATGAGTAAGCATTTGTAGAC
>NW_015607021.1:0-571 GCF_001515605.1 Sinocyclocheilus anshuiensis | reverse complement strand
AATAATGTTCTTTTTAGCAGCATCATATGACCCCTTTAAATTCTCAATGTAAGCTATTTGCTTTTCGGCTGGACTCCACTAGGTTGAACTTTGATACGTTGGGTCTGTTTGTACTGGTTGAGAATCGCATCTATTGGCTTTTATTCAGAATTTCTGTCAGATGCGGGATTTACAAGGGCAATTTCATGATTAGCCAAAGTGGTTACGACGGTAATATCGGATTTAAATAAATAAATAAATAAGTAAAGTAAAATAGCATAATAAAGAAGTCCCATTTAATAATCATACAAAAGATATGATTGAAATTAGTATATGGAATAGCATATAAAAACGTAAAGTATTGATACTCCAGCTCAGCAATATCATTTACATTTCTTAATTATAGGTTCAGGGGAAAAACCGTATCACAACCTCAAAGTCTTGGTGTGCCCCTTATTTATATGTAAATGTAGCCTATTTAAAGTGTATTTAATTACTTAAAAAGCAGAGCTGGGTATTACTTACAAATTGTAGTCCGTTACTGATCCCAAATTACATGACAAAAATTGTAGTTAGTAACGTAATCCATTAC
>NW_015607020.1:0-572 GCF_001515605.1 Sinocyclocheilus anshuiensis | reverse complement strand
TTCTTTTTTTTATTTCTGTGCAATAGTTTACAGCCCTCTAGGGGAAACAGAGCCCAACCTATAAAAGTTCCAGCCTGGCATGAACTGAAGCCTTTCAAATGAAGATGTATGTCATGGAGTAAGAATGAGAGAGAGCTAAAGATCGAGAGATGGAGAAAAGCCGAAGTGAGGGAGGGACAACTGAGCCGTAGATACCCCCTTTTAAACAAAAAGACTAATAAAATCCACCTTTCTGATGTGATACAACTGAAATTGGGAGCATGAAATTTTGGCCATTTCTTTCCCAGATGACTGGAATGAATATGGGGTAGTTAAAGTTTAATATCCTATTATGTATCTGTTTTACTCTCACTGTCCGTCAGAAAGGTTACTTCTAGCCGAGTATTGGATATTATAGATGCAGACTATCAATTGGGGACAAAAATCTTAGACCAACATGTTCTCATGAACTCTTTCACAATTCCTGTTTACATATTTAAATAAATTTAAATATATTTTAAGTAAAACATTGCTGATCTGTGTATTAATGCAATTTTCCATGTATATACGCTTCACAGTGGAATTCTCAGGAG
>NW_015607019.1:0-572 GCF_001515605.1 Sinocyclocheilus anshuiensis | reverse complement strand
TCGATATGTAAATGAGATGTTGCATCTGTGTTCTTTAATTTGCGTGTTGTTAGTAAATCACACGCAGAAATTTCCTCGCCCATCGGCGCTGTTTTGGAATTGCGCTCTCGCACTTATTTCCCGTTTAGTAAAACTGGCCCAGAGTTTACTAAAACATAGGCTACCTTTTTAACTAATGGTGTTTTCTGGTTTTCTTTTTCTCTATTTGTCAAATGAAATCACTTGACAGATCTGGTGGGTAAACACATGTTCAACTCGTGTAGGAAGCCATATTTGCTGTGTAGCCAATTATTATCCTTTGATACCTTGCATCATCCTTGTCTTTCAGATTGTTTGCAGTTCAGCGCTTTTGCTTGTTCTGCTGACTAAACTCGTCTTGCGGCCGTTCACTCCAAGGTTATCCATCCAGCTGTGCGCTGGAATAAACAAACGTCTCAAACAAAGCTTTGATCCCACGCAATCATGCTACAGTACACCAATGAAAGCGTGAAGAGCGTAAAATCTGTGTTCAGTTGATGCACATCCTCACAAATGTTCTACATTATTGCTTTCCATATATCAAGTCAGAGAAG
>NW_015607018.1:0-572 GCF_001515605.1 Sinocyclocheilus anshuiensis | reverse complement strand
ATTTTTCAGTGATAAGATTACTCCAATTAGGGGCATCTCACAGGGAAGGTCGAACATGAAATTGACATATATTATATTTCACCATGTCTGATAGATACCAGCTGTTAAAAGTTTTTTTTTTTTTTTTTTAATTGCTTAGACACTAAAAGTGGTACTTTAGGCCCACTTAGTGAAACCATTCACTCATATACCTAACCTTTAGATGAAGTCTGCAAAACTGCAAGCACATTAAGTGCTTTAAACTCAGTTTGCTATTGTAAAACAAACTTTTTGCTAAACTCTAAACACAGTTCTCTACATTACACAAATCATTCAAAACTAACAGCTCTTTTGTTTAATTTGGGGAACACCGCCATTTAAATGCCACACTCGTTTACTGATGACCTACACCCAGTGATCATGTGTGAAAACAGTGGGTATAGAAACGGTTTAGCTAATCACCTTCTCAATAGCACACAAAGCCATCTGACTTTCAACTGTGATCAGCTGTGGTCACTTTGATTCGCTCAGCATGAAAAGAGCTTTCTTGGAGCATCTCAGTCCTTGGTAGTGCAACTGAAGCAAACAATCAA
>NW_015607017.1:0-572 GCF_001515605.1 Sinocyclocheilus anshuiensis | reverse complement strand
ATTTTGTTGTAGATGACTTACCAGAAAACTATGATGATGTCGTCATCATACGACAGTTCTCCAATGATAAAGCAGGTGTGGGATTCAATTTACACCCTTCTAGATTGGAACAGAGTTTTTAAATTATTTTTCTTCAAATTATTGTGCCAAATAAAGTATGTAGTCCAGTGGTGTCCAAACCGGCTCTTGGAGGGCCAGTGTCTTGCAGAGTTTAGCTCCATCTTGTCCCAACACCCCTGTCTGGAAGTTTCTAGTGACTCTGAAGACCTTGATTAGCTGGTTCAGGTGTGTTTAACTGGGGTCAGAACTAAACTCTGCAGGACTGTGGCCCTCCAGGAGCAGGATTGGGCACCCCTGATATAGTCTATTTGTTCATGTAATTAATAATAGCCACATTTATATCAGGGGGTGTTCAGGAGGAGTATGATGATGTGAAGAATGTCAGAGAATATATGAGTGACATGTTCGGTACGTTATTAACAACTTCATTTAGTCTTTATAATCACGTTATATGATCAATTTCTGTGGTTATGAAAGCTCATTTAAATTTACTGCTAGTATATTTTAGTGTT
>NW_015607016.1:0-572 GCF_001515605.1 Sinocyclocheilus anshuiensis | reverse complement strand
CAAATGATTCTGCCACAAACCCCAGGTTGAGTAATCAATGCCCTGATCGCTCAGAAAGCCCTCGCCTGTCGAACAGCTGCAATGACAAAATGATGAGAACATTATCAAAATTACTTTAGCATCATTGCACGTTGGTTTTCTACACTAGCTACATTCACATGCAACCAAATAATCCGTTAGTAATTGGATTGATGGCTCAAAAGCCTTCATTATTCGATCTAATTGAGCTCGATCCACATGAAATTTCGATCAGATTAGAAGGGATGGTGTAGACCTATTCTAATCAAATCGAGAGGACATGCAAACACATGATCGGATTGAAAACCGAAACTGCGCATGTGCAATGACCTCTTCACTCGCTTCACTTGATTTGAAACAAAGAAAAGAAGCAATGGCCGGAGAATAGTATGTGCAACCAGCAGGAAACTGCATTTTCGTGCAGTGTGCGCATGTCAAAAGATCAAAGCCGATATTGAAGCTTGTGACTGACATATAAACGCGCACATCAACCCCATCACGTTATGTAGCGTTCATGTAAACACTACGTTCGGATTCATCAATCAGAATTATTT
>NW_015607015.1:0-571 GCF_001515605.1 Sinocyclocheilus anshuiensis | reverse complement strand
TCTCACCAAGGCTGCATTTATTTGATCAAAAATACAGTAAAAGTAATATAAAAAATTATTACAATTTAAAATAACCTTTATAATATTGAAATCATATATTATTCTAATAGACTGATTTGCTGCTCAGCTATTTTCAATTATTATTGGCGTTCAATTATTAATAATGATTTTTAATATAATCATTGTTGAAAACAGTTCTTGCTGCTTAATATGTTTGTGGAAACTATAATACATTGTTGCAGAATTATTTGATGAATAGAAAGTTAAAAGAACAGCTGTTATTTGAAATAGACATCTTTTGTAACTTAATAAATGTAATGTATTTATCACTTTTCATCAATTTAACGCATACTTGCTGAACAAAAGTATTTTCTTTCTCTTTCTTTAAATTACCCAGACTTTTAAATGGTAGCGCATCACAATTTTCACATAAATATTCAGCAGCACAACTGTTTTCAACATTGATAATAATACGAAATGCTTTTTGAGCAGCAAATCAGTATATTAGAATGATTTCTGAAGGATTGTGTGACTCTGAAGACTGGAGTAATGATGCTGAAAATTCAGCTTT
>NW_015607014.1:0-572 GCF_001515605.1 Sinocyclocheilus anshuiensis | reverse complement strand
TATGTGTTAATTCAAGATCTGTTTACAAAATTTCATGGTAATACCACAGGAAATGTCCAAAAACATGATATGTATTCTTAAATCATGGAGTAGTACTATGGTATATATCAACGTACCATGGTATTCTGTCTGATACTATGACTGTAACGTTACCTGCCATAGTACTTTTTGTCATGGTATGGCACAGCAATCATATTGTAGTATTATGGTATGTACGTCCAAAAATCCAAAGTAATACATACCATGGTATTTCGATGTATACTACGGTAAATTATCATTACCATGGTATTTACAGTGTCGCCCAAGAACACCATGGTATTATCCAAAACCATAGCACATGTCCGAAAAACAGTAACTTACCAGTAATACTAAGAGTATTATTCGTTAAGAGTAGCGAAGCTGCCACAAAAGCAACGCGGGAGAACTTCGACCTGAAGCGGCTACTAACGAGCAGATTAACCAGATGACTGACTAACTAACTAACTAACTAACGTACTGGTCAGGATTAACACTGTCTCTTCCAAACTAACAGATTTATTGTCTCGGGTCTCACCAGAACAGCGTGTTGAGCG
>NW_015607013.1:0-572 GCF_001515605.1 Sinocyclocheilus anshuiensis | reverse complement strand
AATAAATAAATACACACACAAACAACATGATTAGCATGTAAGGAGGTGGGGGAAGGGGGTTTATCACATTTGGAAATCACTTCAGTTCTGTTTTTTTGTGAACTAATGATACCCATTGTTGTTGTAGTAGTAGGGAAAGATTCCGTTTCAGCTCCTTTTTAATTCATGATCTACATCAGATATTGAATTGGATTGACAGGAAGATTAATTTACAGGACATTTCATTAACCCAACACAACTTTCATGACAGAACATAATTATACATTTTGACTAATTATGCCTGTTTATATGCACAACAATTTCTCAAAACTTTCCCTAAATAGACATTTCTATGAACAGAATTCTCTAAATTGAGTTCTACACTGTCAAAACAATTAACCCAGCCATCGATACTGTTAAATTATACTGTGGCTATAAATTACACAATGCAGCATTATGCTAAATATATTCAGATAGCATTATAAAAAATAAGTATCTGCATAAAAATGTATCTGAAATTATTATATAAAATATACATTTTATAAAATAATTTTAGTTTGATGTTAAATTAAACTGTGGGAAAATTAGTGTTT
>NW_015607012.1:0-572 GCF_001515605.1 Sinocyclocheilus anshuiensis | reverse complement strand
AAAGAGCCTGCAGCTTCACTTTTCAGGACGTGTGAGGCACACCCATGCTTAATAGTTTTTGTGCTTTTTTTCTGAATGAATATAAAGTTTAAAAGAACAAACAGAATCTTTTGTAACTTTATAGATGACGTTACTGTTACTTTTAGTAAATTGAATGGATCCTTGAATAAATGAGTATTCATTTTTCAACAACAAAAAGTATCTTACTGACCTGATTTTTTTTTTTTTTTATACAGCTGAATTTATTATACAGTCCTCTAGAATAAATATAAATCTTGATTCTGATTGGTCAGTGTATAAGCTGTACTAGTACCAATTCCCCACTTCATCGATGATCAAGAAGTGATTTCTTCATTAAATTCAGTACATTTAGATGCAGCATTTGTATTTGAGGTCATTCCAGGTGCTAACAGGAAGTGATTCTTACAGGCTGGGACCTGTGGGACCCCTTACAGCATCTACTTTAATTAGCTAGCTAGATCCATTAGCTCAGGTACTCGGCTCGAGCCAGGGTTCAGTAGAGTGAGTGTGCAGATAATTTTATTCTCTCTATCTTTGTTTCTCTCTCTTTT
>NW_015607011.1:0-571 GCF_001515605.1 Sinocyclocheilus anshuiensis | reverse complement strand
GGTATGTGTGTTGGAGCAGGGTTGGAACAAAACTCTGCAGGGCTCAGGCCCTCAATTCCTGAGTTTGACACCCCTGACCTAGACTTTGGCCCAGCAATTTTATAATTAACCAAAAATATTTTACACTTCTCATTATAACATAAAAGATCTCTAATGTTGAGTTTTGCGACCGTTGCTTTGGCAAAGCATGTCAATCAAACAAATATTGAAACTCTGATATAGAATAGTGTGTATATCGAATTGCAAAATGCTGTGATTTAAAACAGTTTGATGTGCATTTGAGAACGCCAGTTATGCTTCTACATTGGCATAATTTCCAGCATTACAGCATTTCATTAGAAATGAGCAGCGTTTGTAAACTGGTTTACACAAAAATATAAATTTAATTTAGCAGTTTTCCACCAAAATAAAAGCTGGATTGTATAACTCCTTACAAGTGAAGAAATTAAGACTTAGGTTTTGTCATTTTACTACTATAGTGTGAAGTATAGTACTTTATACTAGGAAATATTTATAGTCTAGGAAATATTCTTATTTGTGACCCTGGACCACAAAACCAGTCTTAAGTCGC
>NW_015607010.1:0-572 GCF_001515605.1 Sinocyclocheilus anshuiensis | reverse complement strand
TCGTCGGTCACGACGTGACTCGTAGTGACCGACTGAAAGGGAACGCCTATATCCCAGTGTGAAAACGCGCAGTAATTGAGAAACACCCCCTTTTTTGTTCTGTGGGGACTTGAGCTCAACAGCTGCAGACCTCGATCCGTGAGAGCTGAGCTAAGTTATAAAAGTTTGGGCATTTTGTGTTTAAATGTAGGGTTTTCACCAAATTTATCCACATTTGATGTAATTTCTACCAATAAATTAGTATTATTCGCTTATCAGCAAAGCTCTCTTGTTGTAGATCATTAAAGTCTCATGCTGCCTCAGAAGTCTGTCTGAAATCACTTTCTGGAGGAACCGTGAACAAACGTTGCCTGTAAAGTCATTGTCTGATAAGAGATCCTATTTACATTCATGAAACACATTTTACACGAGGTACACATTTTACACAAGCATGTGAGGAAAACGTTCATTCAGCTAGACCTGAGTGATTTTGTGTTTTTGTATGTTCGTGTGATTGTTTCGATGTTTGGAGTGATAATGTCGCTCTTACTGAATGTATTGTGATCTCAAATGAATGCGAAAGGAAGTAGCCT
>NW_015607009.1:0-572 GCF_001515605.1 Sinocyclocheilus anshuiensis | reverse complement strand
AAAAAAAACAAAACAAAAAAATCATCAAAAACCTCTTACAGTTCCTCCCAAGAAAAAAACAAATCCCCACAAGAAAGATATTTAATTAATTTATAATTAATTTATATTATAACATAGCACTAGCCACTAGTATTACCAGTGAGTCTTTATCAAAAACCACTAGACAATTACAATATTGTTACACGTGTGTTGCAGTAAATTCAGATTTAAATGTAATATTATTTTAGATGTCATAAATTTACATTCTATATTTTATATAGAGAACAGAACATAAATGTTCTAAATAAAAATATAAAAAACTTAATTATAATATAACAAATAAAAATACTATATATACATTTTGTTACACATTTAGTTAATTAATAAAATGTAATAAATTATTTGAGACGTTAAATTTACAATCTATATTATATTTTGGAGAACATGAATGTTAACATGAAATAATATCAATATAAAATAATATAAATGTGATGGTGATATTTCTTAAATATTATATTAATATAAATAATTATAAAATAAAATAATTGTAAATTTCTTAAGACTTATTCAAAAACGTTTTTTTTTTTTTTTTT
>NW_015607008.1:0-572 GCF_001515605.1 Sinocyclocheilus anshuiensis | reverse complement strand
GCTTTGATAAGCATTCTTCAAATAAATGTTCATTTGACTGCCTTACGAATGTCAAATGTGCTCCTCTCTCACCCCTCATACATTTTCAAATGATAAAAAATGTGTGAACATCTGAAATCATGATCATAAAAAATTGTATCTAAAGGCTTAAAATGAGTTTTGTAGAAATGTTTAATATGTAGATTAATTTAAATTGTAGACATTTTTACTTGACGAGTTTTAACTGAAGGAAAAGAAGCCCAAAAGTGTCCAGCATACACATGTGAACAACTTCAATATTTATAATGCACATCGTGAAGTTGAGAATAGACAAAGTGTGGTTACTTTGAAGAAGCATGAATATAAGTGTTTCACATTTTTGTTTACTACATAATTCCCATCTATCATCTTGGCAGCTCTGGCCCTCAAGATCCAATTTCATGCAGAGTTTCACTCCATTCCTGGTCAAACACCTCTTAAGAAAATTAACCATGGATTTATTGTAGTAAAAGTGTAGTAACCAAGGTTTTTTTTTTTTTTTTTGTAGCATATTGATTACAATTTGTATAACCACAGTTTTACTACAAATACCA
>NW_015607007.1:0-571 GCF_001515605.1 Sinocyclocheilus anshuiensis | reverse complement strand
GGACATAGCAACAGTAACTAAGGGGGGCGGGTCTTTGCGAAGGGTTGATTATTTGAGACTTCTTTCTGTGTGGTTCTTGCTCAAGTCCTGTCACTGCATGGACAGTCTATGCTTCAGAGCATCCAAGAATGATTGGGTTTCACACTAGATCTTTTGCTGCAAAACAAGTCCATTAAATGTTTGTTTTGTTAGCATTAAAGCTGTTTTTACAATCTCGGATTTGAATCCAGGAACCACCAAGTACACTTGAAAATGGCATCTAGGTTATGGTTATGTTCATGGGGACTTGGTTTAGAAATTGCATCACAGCAATCAGATCCAATTAGAGTGCCTTTTCTCAAATCTTGCTGTGCATCCGTGGCAGAAGGACTCAAGTACCACACTGTTTGCTCAATGTTAAATTTTGAGAATAAAACTGAATCTGCAAAAACCTTAGAAAGAAAGGAAGTGAACAAATTTACCTCACTACAGTAATAAAATAATGGATTTAAATGGATTTAAGGGAATACAGAAAAAGAAGAGCAGTAAAAGAACAAGAATGAGATTTTTTTTTTTTTTGTAAAATAATCGG
>NW_015607006.1:0-571 GCF_001515605.1 Sinocyclocheilus anshuiensis | reverse complement strand
ATATCAGTAGATTTGGGTTTCTGACGTGTGTTGAAGACCAAAGAGGATCAGGAGAGCTTTACTGCAGCCGGTCACGGGCGACTCTCAGACCCAGCGACTGAACTCTGACACGACTCTGTTCCTCAGAAACACAGCAGAGCAGAGCTCAAGAGGAGCGTCTGTTCATTCTTTCATTCATTCACTATGAGCTTTTTCCCTTTATTGTCTTTCTTACTCTTTTAATGCGAGTGAACTGTATGTATTGACGTCTATCCGTTCACAGTCCTCCACAGTTCCTGGAATCAGGTATATTTAACATGAGCTAAATGATAAAAACTGAACATGGCAAAAAATAGTACATTTTTTAATGCTATTTGCACAAATTCATGGCAATGCTTTCTCTATTTTTCCAGTTATTTGCTCTTTAAGCTCTTTAAAAGATATTTTTAACAGGTTTCAAAGCATTTTAACAATTACTGGTCAACACTGATTCATTTCAAGAAATGCACAGAAAAAACACCTTGAGCACTATTTTTAGAAAGGCAGAAGACACACACACACACACTCTCTCTCTCTCTCACACACACACACA
>NW_015607005.1:0-571 GCF_001515605.1 Sinocyclocheilus anshuiensis | reverse complement strand
GGGTTTTTCAGATTAGAGCGCCTGCTAAACCTATTCAGATGCTTAATGTGACGTTCATATTTTATCAGGAGCTCCACCTGGTGTCCATAATTAACCGCATTATACAGGCGATTATTACTTTACACTATTAAATGTGTAAATTCATAAACAGCTTATGCCATGTAGCTAAATGGCATCAATTCAATGATTACAATTTTTAAACTGATATTTTATGAATACTGATAGGCAGCAATAAATTAAAAATGGCTTTTTTATTGGACCAAATGTTAGTTTAGCGCAATGGTGTTTAAATTATTTCTTCAGAATACACAGATACTTTTGGAAAAAGGCCGTCATTGGAAGATTATTTTTGACTCACAGATAGTGTAGTTATGGTTATCTACCAGCAGAGCAACCAGTTTAACCCATTAACACACTGATTCCTGTAATTCACACGAACAGTCAGCAGAGGGAGCCATTAGCACAGCGAATAGATATATACTGAAAAAATTATATAAAAATGGTAGCATCTAAATTATCTGGTTTTATTCAACTCAAAAATATTATTTAACATCACTGAATCAACCTAAAT
>NW_015607004.1:0-571 GCF_001515605.1 Sinocyclocheilus anshuiensis | reverse complement strand
GGGGTCGAGGGTCGAAGAGCAGGATAGTGTGTAGAAGTGGCAGAGTGTGGTGAATTCTGACATCTGCTGTTCTTCAGACAGCTCAGTTGTCTTAAGCAGCTCAGGACATGTGGGCTCCCGACTCCCAAAGGACTCTGGAATTTGGAGAATGGAATGTATTTGTGGCTTTTCATCAAGCAGAAAGTGTGGGATGGTTTAAACTCACGGTGGTGGAGATATTCTTTGTTTCAGTAGTGTGTGCAACATTGTTGAGCAACTCACTCTGTATCTCTGTCATGACCCAATCAGAGAAGGCGGTGACCCGTGTGTAAACACCAGGCTTTCCCCTCTCCCCACAGCCATCCCCCCAAGAGGTGATGCCAAAGAGCTGAAACCGTCCCGATAAACGGTCCTGGAAGATCAACGGCCCTCCGGAATCACCCTGTACACATGCAAGGACACAGATTCTAGTCAGATGATTGTAAAGCAGGTGTAGTGTTTATAAAGCAAGCTAGTATGATAATGTGGAGATACCTGGCATGAGTCGATGCCTCCAGACAGGTACCCAGCGCAGAACATGGTGTTTGTGAGC
>NW_015607003.1:0-565 GCF_001515605.1 Sinocyclocheilus anshuiensis | reverse complement strand
TATATAATTTTTTTTTTTTTTTTTTTTGCTCTGTAATTAAATGTGTAAAGGTCAGTCAGAATGCTGTTGATTTCTGTGTTATTGCGCAGATGAATGAGGACTATTAACAGGTGTGTGTTGGTCTTTCTATTGGCAGAATGTTGGCAAGCGAATGTCCTGCACTCAGTTCATCGGGAATCTGGAAGGACTAAACAGTGGCCATGATTTTCCTAAAGAACTCCTAAAGGTACTGTATATTTCATAAATATTCCTTACTAAAGCTGCATAGTGAAACTGTATTGTTTGCATTATTATTGATTGTAAATTGTCCACCGAGAAGATCTGCATGTCAATAGACCATCTTTAGTAGATGATTTGAGATGTTCAGCAGGTGTGTTGTTCGTACCTGTGTGTGTGTGTGTGTGTGTGTGTGTGTTGGCACGGGTTGTGTGGTCATGTGACAGCTGTGCTATTATAGCGTTCAGCGCTGCTGTGTGTGATTTGAAGCAGGAGAGATCTGTGTCCCGGTGGGAAGCGATGACTCTTTAGTAGGTCATTTATTGGTTTATATTATTAGATTAGTGCT
>NW_015607002.1:0-571 GCF_001515605.1 Sinocyclocheilus anshuiensis | reverse complement strand
GTAATGGCCTCTTCATTAGTTTACCTGCCAGCTCCATTTCCAGATTACAATACATTGAAAACTCTGCAGCTAGAATACTTACCCACACCAAGCGTTCTGCTCATATCACCCCAATTTTGTATGGTCTCCACTGGCTTTCAGTAGCATATCGTATTAAATTCAAAATTCTCCTGCTCACTTTCAAATCATTGCACGGCTTGGCTCCCTTGTACATTTGTAACCTGCTTCTCCCCTACACTCCGACTCGTTCACTACAATCTTCTGACTCTTCCCTTCTCGTTGTCCCTTGGTATCACCTCTCTTCAATGGGGGGCAGATCATTCAGTGTAATTGCACCAAAACTCTGGAATTCTCTGCCCCGCTCACTCTGTTGTGTTAGTAATATTTCTGAATTTAAATCATTACTCAAAACTCACTTATTTTCTGAACGTTACCATCCTTAAGTTTTGTATTCGTATTGCTAGATTATTTTCTGCTATATGTTGCCCCGTTTATATAATTCTCTTTACTATTTCTACTAACTATGGTTTGTCATCATTGTCTACCCTTTCAGTGTTATTCTTTTCTTGTG
>NW_015607001.1:0-571 GCF_001515605.1 Sinocyclocheilus anshuiensis | reverse complement strand
GACTCTACTCACATGCTGCTTCATTTCATCTGGAATGTGGCTTACAATAAATGACAGAATCTTACCGGATGTCTGGATAGGAATCCATGGGAATGGATGTTATCTGTGCCAACAGAGAGAAAAGGGACAAAAGGAGTCAAAATCCCATCCAACCACCCAAGTAAAAAATCTTATAGCTAAAAAAACTGAGAAATGAAAGTGTTTGTCTGTATTCATAGTATAAAATTATTTGAAAATCTAAGAAATGAACTAATTTTCCTAAACAGATATAGACACTTTTTAGGAAATGTAATTTTCTAAATGGTATTCATTCTAATTGTGACATATATTTCCTCCTAAAAACATATTTAGATTGTAAATTATCATTAAATACAATACATTTTAGTCAGTATGGTCTTCTGAAAGATTTAATATTTCCTGGCTGCCAGAAATTGCAAAAATCATGCAGTCATATTCTATAACATTTTATTATATATTAACATTTTTTATTTTTTTTAATTTAATTTATTATTATTTAATTTATTTAAATGTTTTTTCTAGTTTTACCAATTTCCAATTTATATACAGTGCA
>NW_015607000.1:0-571 GCF_001515605.1 Sinocyclocheilus anshuiensis | reverse complement strand
GATGTGATTCTGATGGTGGGTCTGGGTTAGGATTTGCTGGTTTGGGTGAGCCAGTGCTCTGGTCAGGTTAAGATTGTGGTGCTGGTTTGGGTGTAGCTGTAGTTTTTCCCTCCAGTCCTCTTGCTGCTGCCGATGGATCTTCATGTGAGCGTTTCTACTTTTGATTTTATAGAACATCCTGAAATGACAATTTGCAAGGTCAAAGAGAAGGATAGATTCCAATGTCCAAAATAAGCATTGTTTGCTATAGAAACAAAGACCATGACTTTCAAACCTAGTAAGTACTATAACACAAACTTTGCCTATACTTACTTTCCACACTGTTTACAGGGAAAGCTTGTGGGAAGTGGTGGGGTATGAATCAGTCGGTCAATACTGGCTTGGTTAACCAACACCTTTGGGGCTGGAGCAACCTGTGGATGAGTAGTTTTGTAACAATTGCTAAAGGGCTGCAAATAATCATTGCTGTCCTCCAGAAAATATGCAAATCGTAGGCCATTACACTTATGTAACTGGTAAGAGGGAGAATGTTCTGCCAAAACAAGCATTTCCTCTGCTGACCATAGTAGCA
>NW_015606999.1:0-571 GCF_001515605.1 Sinocyclocheilus anshuiensis | reverse complement strand
TTTTTTTTTTTTTTTTCTCCCTGATTAGGTTTATGAAGGTTTGAGGTACAAACTTTCGCTGGAGTTTCCTAGTGGGTACCCCTACAATGCCCCTCGGGTGAAATTCATCACTGCTTGTTTCCATCCAAATGTCGATGAGAATGGTTTCATCTGCCTAGACATTTTGAAGGACAAGTGGTCTGCACTATATGATGTTCGCTCCATTCTATTGTCCATTCAGAGTCTATTAGGAGGTAGGTTATTCTTTTGACACGAGTAGTGCTGAGCAAAATTCAGAAACTTGGTTCACTTTCGGGTCATGAGTTGGAATTTGGCCACAACCTGCAGGATGTTTAAGTAAGGGATAATCAACTGTTTGCCGTGCATTAAAGAATT
Organism: Sinocyclocheilus anshuiensis; assembly: GCF_001515605.1. Taxonomy (NCBI): domain Eukaryota; kingdom Metazoa; phylum Chordata; class Actinopteri; order Cypriniformes; family Cyprinidae; genus Sinocyclocheilus; species Sinocyclocheilus anshuiensis. The sequence continues at coordinate 196 of NW_015606999.1, read as the reverse complement.
TTAAATGCACAACGTGGAGGCAAAGAACCACATTTAAAATCATTTAATGCACGGCAAGCCATTGATTATCCCGCTTATTCCATAGTCATTTGCCAAGTTATAGACAAGTTAAAAGTAGTATTGCTCTTTGCAGTGCAATATTTGACTGAATGGGTAAAAATTATGGTTATTTTCGTCAGTTACGGCTCGTTAGCTC
>NW_015606998.1:0-571 GCF_001515605.1 Sinocyclocheilus anshuiensis | reverse complement strand
TGTGTGTGTGTGTGTGGCCATGTCATTACCTTAGTAATGGTAGGGGGCGCTTTAACAGGACCATCACCAGCATAGAGTGAAGAAACTGGACTCTGGACCTGACAGAGAGAGAGAGAGAATGAGAGACAATGTGTGGTTATTATGGATCTTTCCAGAGAACGTGAGATTTTATAAGTCCATCTGCTGTTGTCATTCCTGATTAGTCTACAGACATATTTGTGCATGTGTCTATTTCTCTGTCATTGTAGTAGATAACTTATTACTAGCTTACTAACTTTACTAACTTATTTCTCGGTTTTAGGATTTATTCTTGCAGCACTCTATAGTAGTTTCAGTGCCACTCTATAGTAGTTTGCAGTTTCAGTGCCAAAAAAAAGGTATAGTCTGTGTGTGTATTTCTTACTCTCTGTGGTGTGGTAGAAAGCGTCTGGACCAGTGTGGAGCGATGAGGTTGGGCCTCTGGGCTCTTTGGTGACGATGTGTGTATCGTCAAAGAAACTGAGCTGGTTTTCTTCTGTGCCCTGCATGAGAGAAAATATTAGCAACACTAAAACAAACCTCATTCAGACCT
>NW_015606997.1:0-571 GCF_001515605.1 Sinocyclocheilus anshuiensis | reverse complement strand
TTATTAGACACCTTTGATTCTGCACTCACCTGTGCAGAATCCCAATGTGCCCCGGCCGACTCCTCGCCAGGACTGTTAAAATCTTCCCTTTTTATAAGCACCCAACAAACTACCTTAACCCCTCTGACCTCTAGACTGGGGGGATGGGGGTTAAAAGGAGGTAAATGTTTTTCCCTTTAAGCATTCCCATGCTATTTCTTCCCCACCCTTTGTATTGTGTATTTATTTAAATTGATTTGAGAAAAACCTGTAGCTCTCGAGTGTGCAAACAGCGTTCTGCATTCAGGGGCAGATCTGGTGTCACCCGTGGGTTCAAATCCATTTAATGCCACTGAAATCACATTGATATTCACCTTTGCATCTGCTCAGATAATAGCAAATGTGTATGAAACACCTGAATGCAAGAAACCTGAGGTGACAGAGCTGGAATATTATGCATTAACAATTCATAAAATAAAGCATATGTTTTGACTGAACTGAAACTGAAGATTTAAAGGGACATTATTATATATACAATATATTACATTTTTATTTAAAGGCATAGTTCACGCAAAAATGAAAATTATGTAAT
>NW_015606996.1:0-571 GCF_001515605.1 Sinocyclocheilus anshuiensis | reverse complement strand
TTATGGCGCGCTATTTTGCCTAATGGGGCTGCGGAGGCAAACTTATTGCCAGGATGATTTGCTGGTATATTAAGGAAACAGACTCTGTGTATCTGCATTCAATACAACAAATAACAGCCGACCATTTTCAGAAAAAAATGCACAACCTTCAAAAGATCACGGTAACATTATAACTACTCTGTTCCAGAATAACTTTGAAACCGTCTACATTGCATTAAAAACATAACTGTAAGATTGAATTTCTCTTGCTAACTGGGAGCGGAGATGCAGAAGCCATTTCCTTTCATGGGATTACTTACTTATCTTAATTTTCCACAGGTAATAATCAGCATGAAGCTGTCCGACGGCCCGCCCTGAGTCGAGTAATGCCACTAGTGAAAAACTATATAAATGCAAATGCTATTTTATTGTGTTTACACTTAAACAAGAAGAGGAAGCACATTAATGCACAGCCTCGGATTCACTAAGAGGTCATTAGATCCTGATTTATGTGTCCTGCGGTGGCTCCTGGGAATGCATAACAGAAAAACACACTTGAGGAGTTGGAGACATACAAAATATAGACTTACAT
>NW_015606995.1:0-571 GCF_001515605.1 Sinocyclocheilus anshuiensis | reverse complement strand
GAGCTCGCGTCCACGGCGAGCGTGCTGAGAGAGCAAGTGGCGCAGTTAAAGCAGAGAGTGATGAACCACGTCAACAACGGGTGCCAGTTGCTGCCTAACCAAGTGCAAGCTTATTAGAGGACACTCTTTATCGATCAGTGTTTGGGTGGTTGACGAACAGCATGCTCTGGTTTGGTTAAACGTCACATTTCCACAGCAGTGCACGAGAGGTCGTGCTATTATCGGTGATAGCACGACCTCAAGCGACTGAGATATTAAGGAACCACGGTGTTTTATTAAGCAAATCCACTTCCGCAAAAACATAGTCCCTGACTTGACAGAGCGTTGCTAGCGATCGCGCGCTGTTTCGCGGATCAGTCTTCAGCAAAGATAGGAACTATATCTGTTATTTGTGGTTTAATAGGCTATGATATGTTTGATTGGACAAGCAGCGTTCCTAACATTTTCTTAAAACGTTTAAGTATTCGTCCGCCTGTACGTGTGACAGCTGACAGTCTGCGCGTTCGACTCTGTTTTGGTTTCGTTTGGAACTATTTTCGGTGCTTTTATTCTAAAAATTGACATTTTTTTT
>NW_015606994.1:0-571 GCF_001515605.1 Sinocyclocheilus anshuiensis | reverse complement strand
TGAACAATGTCAATTACATTGGCATATTGGACAAAATTGCTTATTCTGATTGGTACACTGATGTCATTGTTTAAGTCTTCGATGCTCCCATAAGCAATGTTTTTAATTTGTTCAACAGCACAATCTTCCCAGGATGTACGCACTCCAAATGGCTGATCAGGCATTTTTGCAGTGGAGTGTTCATCTTCTGAATTTTGAGTAAATGTTTCATTCAAAAACCTCTTCTCTCTCATTTGCTCTGGCTTGAATGACAGGATGATATGTGGCTTGTTTTCGTTCCCCTCACAATTGGACTGCTAGAAAATTCAAAGACAAAATTGAGCTGCATAATAACTATTGATGTTGACAGTTAAACAATAATTGTACAACAGATTTAACTTACGGTGTTCCCTCTGTCCTCCAAACCTGAGCCGATCTCAGACCCTTTGTAGTCCTCAGGCTGACTGTAGTCACTAAAATGTAAATGAACACTAGTTAGGTTGTGTAGTACTAGTAGCCTATAAAATCCAACATGAGAATGGTCTTGATCAACACTGATGTTATGTATTAAATAACAATCAATAAGTTTTTT
>NW_015606993.1:0-571 GCF_001515605.1 Sinocyclocheilus anshuiensis | reverse complement strand
TAATTAAGGAAATTAGCACCAGGTGCCAGATTCACACCAATAACTGGGATGAATCTGCAAGTGTTTTCTAATTTTGATCAGAGTTCTTTTTCAAATATCTAATTTTCTTTTCTTGTTCTCTAATTTTGATCTGCACTGTATATGTTGTATTCAAGTATTCAGTGCTCTGTCATCTCTATGTTGCTCAGTAGCTTTTAGTTTCGTAGTTGTAGTAACAACATGTTTGTTTACAGCTCAACACATATGTTTGGGAATGGGCCAAATATGGTTTTCTAGCTGGGAAAACTTTGCGTTACATCAACGTTCTCTGTCAGTATTTCAGATGCCCTCTTCAGTATTCTGCTAATGGCCTTGAAGAGTTGCTTAAAAATTTTAAATAGATTAAAAATCCTGAACAAGATGACTATACATTTTTAAAACTCCATTTCTGTGCAGTGCATTCATGCTAATCTTTCTTTTGAGGATTTTATATCTAAATTCATAAATATAGTACCTGCAGATAAGCATATCAGGCTATACTGAAATAATAAATTATCTAAAGGTTATACAGAAAAGTGTTTAACTTTAATTT
>NW_015606992.1:0-571 GCF_001515605.1 Sinocyclocheilus anshuiensis | reverse complement strand
TTAACTAATGATCTGTTAAGCATTATATAATGTTTGTTAATGATCAATGAAAGTTATTATAATGTTACCAGTAAAAAAACAACAACACAGTTTTACTGTTACCAATAAAAGCCCGACATTAGGTGTGTAATTCATGCTTTATCTGTGTTTTTCATAACTACTATTGTCTTGCTATCACAATGACAGGAACTTTTGTTTTGTTGCACAAGCCTGTCACATGATCTTTTACATAATATTCTTGTTTTTATTCACATCAAATGAAATACGCCATCTACCCTGATTAAGGCCCATTCCATTTTTCCTTTCACCATTATTCAGTGGTTTTCAACTGGTGGCTTTCTGCCCAAAAGTAGTAATAAACAGAACTGTGGTATTTTGGCACAAACTTATCTGTCACTTGGTAAAATGGCTAATCTACAGTATGTATGATGTTTGGCACTTGCGCTGTTGATTAGGCATTTACAGGTTTGTTAATTGTTAATGTTAAGAACACTTAACACGAGTGTAAACATACACACAAATCTCTTTCTCACCCCTTCAAGCAGGTTTGCCGGTGCTGTCCGTGAACCTG
>NW_015606991.1:0-571 GCF_001515605.1 Sinocyclocheilus anshuiensis | reverse complement strand
TCAGAAGATTCAGCATCAAAGGGTATAAATATTTCCATCAGTTATTTTATACACTATTTAAACGTAACATTTTTGTAAATGACTTTTTTTTTTGTTATATTTAAATTGTCAGTTTATTAATAAAATGTTCGCTTATTAATAAAATTGTTCATTTTGTCTATTAATTTTAAATTAATACAAAATGATATATATGAATAATTTTTAGTTAAAATTTTTGCAGGACCAAGTGTGAAACATGAGACGAAGAAAGTGAAAATATCACCTGTGACCTCAAAAAAACCGTCCACTGGACAAATCAGGCGAAGTGTTCGGGACTCGCTGGAGGAGATTCTTTTGAAACGGTGTGTGTGAATGTGATTTTTGCTAGATTACCAGTAAAGTTAGTCAATAGCTTTTCCTTAGTTGTTGAAACAAAGCTACCTCTTGTTTAAATTAAGTGTGTAATGTTAAGTTGTTCATACTCTCTTCAGTGTTTATCCTCTTATCTTACAGACTGAAGGAGGCCGATATGAAGATTTCATTGGATAAGCCTGCTGAGTTGGCCAGAAGAACGGAGAAAGAGCTTTTTGCT
>NW_015606990.1:0-571 GCF_001515605.1 Sinocyclocheilus anshuiensis | reverse complement strand
TGTATGTAAAATGCCTCTGCATTAAAAAAAGTGTCCTGTTAAAGAAACTGTATCAAACTCTATAATTTACTGTCAAATGTTCCTCATTTAGATGATGTAAAATAATCTATGATGTTAAATATAAAAAAAGGAGTATATCTGAAGTAAACATCAAAGTTATTTTTGTAACAGCTTTAATCCTCAATGTTTCCACCATTTTGGTCGGCTAGTTTGATCAAACTGTTGAAATATGATTCAGGTTTCTAATCCCATGAAAACGTTATAGACCAAACTGAAATAGCCGGTCATTTATATGAATACAGGGTTATAAGAATAAGTTATGAACTTACCATAAAGATGTGGCTAGAGCAAGAGTTAGTAAGTTTAAAGCCTCAAAATGGTGTCTCTGTTTCTTACTTTACTTTCATTTCTACCTGGTTAAGGCGTGGCTTGTTTTTCTTTGACTCCACCCTTACGAAAAACAAACTAGTAGCACAGAATATAATAGCAGGTGTGTGTGTGTGCGTGTGTGTGTTTGCGTGTGTGTGTGAGTGAGTGAGTGTGTGTGTTTGCGTGTGTGTGTGTGTGAGTG
>NW_015606989.1:0-570 GCF_001515605.1 Sinocyclocheilus anshuiensis | reverse complement strand
TATATATATATATATATATATATATATACACACACACACATATTTATTTGTTGTATATGCACAGGAAACATTTTAGTGCTTTAAACATACTAAAAGAGTTGCAGTTTAACATGTCAAGCACTGTATAGTTATTGTGCAGGTTAGTGGGGGATGAAGAAGGTTTTTTCTTTTGTGTCGTGGAAAGAGTCTCTTAAATGTATATTAAGGGGAAACCACAAATTGCCATTTAGGGGAAATCTGCTGCTCTTTGTTCTCCCTTTAAAATACTGCCGATGGGACGTCCTGATAGGATCTGTGACATAAAGTAGGTTATTAATTACATGCAAAGCTTGGAGTCTTTTTAGAAAGGTAAAAGCAGATTTAGTGTTGAACAAACATCTCTGACAAGGCAAATAGAAATGAACCTTTTAGTTTCACAGTTCCAGATTTTTTCAGCCAGCACTGAGCCTGCATTCAGCCAGCATGACTTATTGCACTACTGATTTATTACACTGTATAATATAATACTGTTTTAATTCAGAAAAGTATTATTTAATGTCACAATTTGGTACAGCTTACTGATCTATAAGT
>NW_015606988.1:0-571 GCF_001515605.1 Sinocyclocheilus anshuiensis | reverse complement strand
TACCGTCGATAAATATCAATACCGTTTTATTGCCCAGGCCTATTTTTCTAAATTCAGATGGTTTGGTCAGTCATATTTTAAAGGACGTGACGTGTGGCGTGTGGAAGTATGGTGTCTGCATTTAACCCAACCAAGTGCACACACACAGCAGTGAGTAGTGAACAAACACACATGCACACCGTGAACACACACCCGGAGCAGTGTGTTTTTAGAAGAAAACGACCCATTCCTTCTGTTGATATTTTCCACTTTACTCAGTTGGCCTGTTCTCCGTAGATGTTTGCTCTGTCTGTTCTTGTTCTCTAGCTGAGTCATCCATTAAAATGCTGATATTTTGGCATCAGTGATCAAATATTTGCTCTGGCTCCAAAGTGCGATACCTTTTCTGCCTCATATAAACTGAGGTATAACACCCAATCAATTACACTAATGAGAGATACAATCATTGCAATTCAGGGAAAATGAAACCTGTCAGCAGATTAAGGTCAAAGCCGTTACAAGTATATTTAGTTCATTAGAACTAGAGACAACACTGCAAAAAATGCTTTTCTAGCTTAGATCTTTTGTCTTG
>NW_015606987.1:0-571 GCF_001515605.1 Sinocyclocheilus anshuiensis | reverse complement strand
TCTCTCTGCCTGTCTTTCTCTCGATCTGTCTCTTTCCCTCTCCACTCTTTCATCTGTCGTGTCTGACCACCTCCGTCTCATGCATTCACCACCGCATGTTCTACTTTTCCACTCTGAAGAAAATGATGGCGAAGCCGTTTTTGTGGTAAGGTAATAAATATAACACTGCCAACATAATGCTGCACATGCTGTGCCATGATACAACCACTAACCAGTCCTGATAGCTCTAGATAGTCTGTGTTCGGATGCCAGCCGATGGCCGACGGCTCCTTTGAGCTGTCTAGAAATCTCCAAATGTGTCATGTCACCATAACAACAGCATCATGCCGGCTATGTGATGCATATGTGTCACCCCTCAGTCTCTCCTTATATGTGAACTCGTCACAAAGGCTTTCACTCGTTTAACATTCTTCCCCCCTCATGTCCTGCACAAAACCCTCTGACCTGTTCAATGACCGGCAGCATTTTCCTAAGAAAACCTGAAGCCCACTCTCACAGCAGCCCACATTTATCATGACAAACAGAGTCCACACATTGCAAGTGCCAGCCCATAATTATTACCATGGAAATA
>NW_015606986.1:0-571 GCF_001515605.1 Sinocyclocheilus anshuiensis | reverse complement strand
ATACATTCTCCTTGCAAATATAACCTACTTAATCATCTCTTGTAGCAGATATGGTAATACTCATCTGGGCTCAAACTGTGAGCTCTTTTGTCTGATTCTGCATTTGTATTGCATTAATTTGCCTCCATCTCCAGCCAGTCATTTGTCATCCGTTCTTCCTGTGAGCTCCTTTAGTCTGTCTGACATCTTAGAGCAAATAGAAGGGCCAATACACATACTCAGACACTGGGCCCTCAGTGCTACTAGCTCCTCTTCTAATGTTAGTGTGACCAAACAAGGCACGGCAAATCTGGCAATGGAATCAGATAATCACCAACCTGTGAAGAGCCTCCCAATCCACATCCATACCGCAGCCCTGGATTAAACAGTCTGTTTGCCTAATAATTTTAATCTGTGCATCAAGCAGAAGGATGGTGGTCTTCGAATAAACATCTAATCCCTCAGCCCACCCAATGATGATGGGCCCACAGAGAGGGTGATCAACAGAAAGGTGCTTAGACAGAGGGACCGAAAACTCTGTACTGAGAGACTCTTGCCAGACTAGGAATGTTTTACAATGTCCAGGGGAATG
>NW_015606985.1:0-571 GCF_001515605.1 Sinocyclocheilus anshuiensis | reverse complement strand
TTCTCTGCTGTTTTAATTAATTTTAGTGTGCCAACGGTTCAGCATCACACTCAAAACACGAAGCAAATGATTTGTCTTCACTAATTTTGATAAGAGTCTAGCGTCATCTTGTGGTCATTCAACTGAGCTTTAGCAGTGAGTTATTAATGAAACATGCCTTTTTGTTAGTGTGTTTTTGGCAAGGTTATTTGAACAAAAGTACTATCACTATTTTAGCATATTGGTATTTTTTAGCCTAAGTGTACTTCAATATATTTGAAAAGAAAATCACAAAGTGTTACAAAGCGTAAAGTGTACATCAATATTTAATAATAATAATAATAATAATAACGTCATGTTAATTTATTATTATTATTATCTTAAAACGTTACATTTGCTTGCGAAAGGGAAAGTTTTTTTTACACCTGTCTAACACAAATTACTTCTTGTAACGGCCACGTTAAGGTCACTTAAGGTTTGATAAACATAATGTTCTCTTTAAATATGCTACCATGTTTTGCTTCTGATTAATGTAGACATCAATAATGAATAGTTTTGATTGTTTTTGGTCAGGCATTAGGCTGTCCCTGTG
>NW_015606984.1:0-571 GCF_001515605.1 Sinocyclocheilus anshuiensis | reverse complement strand
TGTCATCCAAGATGTTCATGTCTTTCTGTCTTCAGTTGCAAAGAATTGAAGGTTTTTGAGGAAAACATTCCAGGATTTTTCTCCATAGAATGAACTTAAATGGTGGCCAACGGTTTGAAGGTCCAAATTGCCGTTTCAGTGCAGCTCCGAGGAATAAGGGTCTTATCTAGCGAAATGATCAGTCATTTTCTAAAAAAAAATAAAAATAAAAATGTATTTACTTTTTGACCACAAATGCTCGTCTTGCACTAGCTCTGCGTTGCGCATCCGTAAATTCACGCATTATGTAATCACGTTGGAAAGGTCACGTGTGGTTAGCTCTTCGTCTGTGTACTCCGGTTCAAAAAGGTAGGATAGGGCGAAAAACTCCATGTCATTTTCTTCTCCAACCTGAAAATCGTCTGACATTGTTGTTTTAACTTTTTTTGTAAAGGGCATTTGACTTTCTTTGCACGTTCGCTTTATAAACACTGGGTCGGCACTTCTGCCTACGTTACGCGTGACCTTTCCAATGTGACTACGTAATGCGTGAAGTCCAGCTAGTGCAAGACGAGCATTTGTGGTTAAAAAG
>NW_015606983.1:0-571 GCF_001515605.1 Sinocyclocheilus anshuiensis | reverse complement strand
CAGCCAATGGGGAAGCTCCGCTCACAACGAGCCAATCAGGAGAAGGAGTGTGACAGCATGTCCCGATTGGCTTGATGTGAACGGAGCGTCCCCGTTGGCTGGAATTGGAATCACTCTCTGAACAAAGTTGTTAATGGGGTGAAGTTACAAATAAAACATTCCTAGGAAACCATCAATTAATCACGGAGAACACTGGGGGTTCAGCTGTTTGATAGGTCTAGTTTCAAACCCCCATGTCGCGGCTCACACATGCATTATTTATTACTAATACTTATAGGTAGGCTATGTTATATTGAATTATTTTTCCAGCTTAGACAAGGCATTTAGTAGCCGCTTATTAATAAAGGCATATGTCATTAAAATAAATAAATACAAACTTGAGACTTTGGCGGATGCTTAAAGAAAACAATAAACCTTTTCATATTCCGTGATTGTAAACTATGGGTTTACATTTATATAATTGCCCATGCATATTTGGACAACAGAATTATTGAATTCTATAGCAAAATAGTATTTACAAGTTACGTTGTAATATTTCGTTAATGTGCTTGCAGTGGCTAAAGTAACCACT
>NW_015606982.1:0-571 GCF_001515605.1 Sinocyclocheilus anshuiensis | reverse complement strand
CGCTGTAATGGGACAGTATTTCATAGCCCCCACACTGAATAGAGACAGTTTGTTTCTCATTTCCTGCACCAGTTCAGCTCTCAAGCCCAATTTCAGCTGTCATTTAGAAGAGGTACTTTGTCATCTTCTTATTTATCTGCGCAAGCGTCTGTCACGAGACATTGTAGTCCATCATGGCGATGCCAAATTCATCTTATGATTTATATGTGTTGTATTTACTAATGCACTAGAAGTTCCTCTCCTGAATCTGTGATGATCTTATCTTAGTCGTGCTCCTCTGGAGAGTTCATTTAATGCTGCAAAGCCTCACATACACACAACTGAACGCATAGAGACTCTCGTCCAAAAAATTTGAATAGCAGGATTATTACGAAAACCTGGCAGGAGATGAGAGAACAACCTGGCTGTGTGTGTTTAGGGGTGATGATGGGGGTGGGGGAGTGATATCAGCGAGGAGGAGACCCATAAGCACACAGCATGATTCTCCTCTCCAGAGGGGAAGAGAAACAGAGTGATATACACCTCGTCGGTCTGGGGTCATTGTGTGAGTTTAGGTTAGCTTTCATCACTG
>NW_015606981.1:0-571 GCF_001515605.1 Sinocyclocheilus anshuiensis | reverse complement strand
ATTATTCTCTGTCTCTCTCTGTAGACCCTGAACCCTATGGTGACTCAACAGTGGATGGATGATGTAGATGAAGATCACGACAAACACCTCAACATGGCGGAGTGTGCCAAACTCGTCCAGAGAGTCTCTGATTCCGTTCAGAGGCCTCCTCAATAAAGAAGTCATGTCGACTGATTGAAGTAACTTGTACTTGAGTACGGAAGTACAGTATATGAAGAAAAATAAGATCTCACAAACACTTAGTATATAGGTCTGTAGCTTAATCTCATGTAATAAATACTATAATGTAGGCTATCACTCAAAATCTAAATAAAGCTATGTATTGTTTTAGAAATTACTTTAAAACCAGGAATTAAAGAATCTTAGTCAAAAATGAAGAAATACAATTGTCAAAAACACAGCTGTGGTGCCCTACTGCAGAATTCTTAAATTTTGTGCTTTTGTACACTGTGGCTGTTGATGGCAATGAACGCAGGTAAAATAATAAAATAGCCTATCTATTCAATTACTACCACACACAACATAGTCCAGGTTTAAAGGGGTCATATGATGCTGCTAAAAAGAACATTAT
>NW_015606980.1:0-571 GCF_001515605.1 Sinocyclocheilus anshuiensis | reverse complement strand
TCAATGATTAACAACAATATTAATTTGGATGCATTCATATTTTTTGTGCAATGTTAGATTTAAATAAAAACTACCACTCAGGTACTTGAAGGACAAAAATGTCTGTCAAAACATTGTTTTTATTACTCTTATTACCCTCCAAAGTTTTTACTTTTTAGTAGAATATTATCTTATATTGCTCTATAAATAAAACAAAAATACAAGATCACTTTGAACAAGAACAAGATTTATTGTTCAAAACTCAAGAACACTCAGAACAGAAATAGTAGGTATACGCACAAGTGAGTGAGAGGGAATTCACTCACAGCAGGAGCTGCAGTATGTGAATGTGTGGTATTTGCAGATATGCTTGCCACACTTTTTGCAGGTGGAGGCAACCTTTTTCTTTTTGTCAGTGCAGAACTTGCAGAACTTCCTCTTTTTGGTGTTTGGGTCTACCTGCTGTTGATCCTCCACCATGGTGGAGGCAGATGGTTGGCGGGGGATGCGCTGTCTCCGTGACATATGTGGCATTACCAGCATTTTTCCCAGTTCCTCCAAAAACAGCCTCCGTCTGAATGTTTTGCCCTGG
>NW_015606979.1:0-571 GCF_001515605.1 Sinocyclocheilus anshuiensis | reverse complement strand
GTTACATCTGAATATTTTCACACACATACAGATTTGATTGATTTTGTTCCAAAACTGCATTGACTGCACTAAAATATGAGACACCAATGTTTCAGGAGTTTAGGACAGAATATAACACATGCTTATTTGATAACTGTTTTATTCCCTATTTGGCTTTATGTATATGTTTTATTTTTTAACATTAACTGTTTTTCTTCCAAAGCATTGTTAGATGCCAGTGTTTTCTGTCATAGTGATGCAAAGATTTTGATTTCAAAAACAGCATCAAAGCTATTAAACTATATCTTGTGACTGTAAATCTGTATTTAACCGCAGAATGGTCTCAAAGTAAACATAGCTGCTAAAGTCTGATTATGTGGTGCTGTGCTTTAAAATTTAATTATTATAATCCTAATTCAAATGAAGAAGGATTTTGAAAGTCTGACAGTAATCAGTGTTGAGTAGGTTAACCCGGCATGCTTTAAATGTTTGCAAATGATTTTTGAAACATTTGAAATCATTTGTTAAAAATGTAGAAAAGTAATCAAAAAGTAATCAAATGTAATCGGTTACATTACTTTAATAAAGTAAT
>NW_015606978.1:0-571 GCF_001515605.1 Sinocyclocheilus anshuiensis | reverse complement strand
TTTTTTTTTACAATTTCTGACTGAAAATTGTTTTTACACCAATTTTTTTCAGTCTAGTGTAGTGTTTCTATTATGGTGGCAGTAACCATTGAAAATAAATGTGCTTATTTGTCAAACAACAAACTAAAGTTTTGAGCATTTTCCCATCTGGAGGTCAAATGAGAGCAGCTCAGTTTAACAAAACCGAGTTCAGCTGTTTATAGATGTGAAGGTGGCTGCAATAAAATATGTGTAATCACAGGCTGTTGCAAGTACTGTGGATGTAGAATATAAAAACATGTTAATAACTTTCAGTTTGCCGTTCACTGTTATTTTCGACAACTAAACTTATCCATCAATAGTAGTGTTCAGGCCCTCCACTCTTCTCATCCAGTGGTGTCGACTTCTGACAGCTCTGTGGTTATCTTTGTGTGGGAGTCTGGAGCGTTTGTCCTCACATGTGGGGTAATTTAGGCAGAAATGAGGCAGCTATTGTTTGTGCCTGTACAAAAGAGCTCAGTGTCCACCCTCCTTTCACAGAGTCATGCCTTTCTCTATGTGTCTATGCATTCTGAAAAGCCCTGAACTATAT
>NW_015606977.1:0-571 GCF_001515605.1 Sinocyclocheilus anshuiensis | reverse complement strand
GGAGAGGGAAAAACACACAGATAGAGTCCAGGGGCGTGACAATTGCGTTCCCCTGAGACATTTTGCGTTCTCTCTCAAAACATTTGCATTCTCTTGCAAAAGTATTGCGTTCCCCTGAGACATTTTGTGTTCTCTCGCAAAAATATTGCGTTTCCCTGAGACATTTTGCATTCTCTCGCAAAAGTATTGCGTTCGCCTGAGACATTTTGCGCTCTCTCGCAAAACATTTGCATTCTTTCGCAAATGTATTGTGTTCCCAAGACATTGCTTTCTCTCGTGAAACATTTGCTTTCTTTCTCAAATGTAATCGCGTTCCCCTAAGACATTTTGTACGCTCTTGCACAAAATTTTCGCACCCCTGAGAAACTTTGCATTCTCTCCATAGCCGTCGGTAGGTGGCGACTATAGGGGCTCACGGCTGTTGGGGGGCCCCCCGGTGATTTCAACCGACTGGCCGAGCAATGCAATACTTTTGCATGTTCCATCACCATGTTACTTTAGGGCAGTGGTTCTCAATTCCAGTTTTCTGCTCTGCACATTTTGTATGTCTCTCTTATCTGACACACTCAGT
>NW_015606976.1:0-571 GCF_001515605.1 Sinocyclocheilus anshuiensis | reverse complement strand
ACAGTCAGGGAAACATTTACTGCCCCACTTCAGGATCTCACCGGTTTTCCAGGAGATCACAGGGTTGTGCTGCACGAACCGCAGGCGCCCAAGGATCACGTCAGCGGTGGATCCCTCCAGAACCAGGAGATGAATCGTTTCTTCATGTAACTGTCCAACTTGTAGATGGATAGGACCCGCACTGAGGCGAACATGTCTACGGCTGAGTGGTTTTCCTGTTACCGACTGGACCTGGTAGATGGTCTTAGTTGCTGTGGTCGGGAGGCTGAGCTGATGGCATAGGCTCCCGTAGATTAAATTCCCGGCTGACCCGGAATCGAGGAGAGCATGTACTGGAATAGAGACATTAGAGGCCGTAAGTGTTTCAACATCGGTGAGGGGCTGCATATTGACAGTAGCCGGCTTAATAACACTCACCAAGGGTCGAGGAGGAATAATTGGTCATGAGGAGATTACATGCCCACCAGCACCACAATACAGGCACAATCCTTGGGTTAGCCGCCTCTGCCGCTCAGCAGATGAGAGCCGATTTGTATCCACTTGCATGGGTTCGTTGCCTGGTTCTGGAGTG
>NW_015606975.1:0-571 GCF_001515605.1 Sinocyclocheilus anshuiensis | reverse complement strand
ACAGTTTTTTCACCGTCTTCTGTGCCTTCAGATCCAGACATCTTCTCTTCTTCCCAAGTATCTGATGATGTTCTCGTGTGCAGTTGGAAATTATGATGATGGTAATGAGGATCTGTAGAACTGTGTAGAGATGTTACTCCGCCCACTGCAGCAGGTTATCTGGGTTTAAATGAGGAGGGTGTGTTACAGTGACTGGAGAGTTTGATCATCTACTGTACTGTGTTCTTCTGTGAGTGTCCTGATGGGGGCATTAGCTGTTACTGGAAATGAATGCTTTGTTTCAGTTTGCTAAGTGGTTGTCAAGATGCACCTCACTTTCTGTCTGCTGACGTAGTTTTTGTTATGGTTATGTTGACAACATAATTCATTTGTTAGTCTGTTAAAGGCTGATGATTTTGAAAACAAAATATAAACACAGAGATCATACAAAAAACATCAGCAATAAGAAGTGGAGAGATAATGTTGTGAAATATAACACTGTTGAATGTAAGATATATGAGGCTGTCACTAATAATCTGAAGCTGAAAATCCCACCGTGTTTTTGCAGTGAACATAACTATGCAGTAATTTC
>NW_015606974.1:0-571 GCF_001515605.1 Sinocyclocheilus anshuiensis | reverse complement strand
GGTCAGGGATCTTGGGCCTAAAAAGGTTGGTGACCACTGCACTAGTCCATATCGTATTTTGATTTAACTGTACTGACCTACCATTGACTTATCCATCCAAAATTGAGCAAATTCCGTGAAATTCCATTTTTAAGACTGGATTCTGCCATTCTGTCCATGTTTTCCACATCGCGGAAATCATAGGGCCCTAAACCTTATAGTGTTTTAAGAAAACAGTAAGTTTTAAACATGAGTTCCGTTCAGCCAGATGAAGCTCAAATCAAAGCAGTGGAATGGCAAAAACACGCAAGTTTTGTTAAAAGTTGGCCTTATTTTAATTTGAGCATGGTGTTGTATGCTGTATCATGCAGATGCGAGCGGTGAAAGATGTCCGTGTATTGCATGTTTATATAGAAGAACAATGGAAAAGTAGTGGAAAGTTCAGAGTGAACTGCCCCATGGCTATAGCGGTCATGCTTTAAAGGCGAAGAATTTAAAGACTCATGTTTTCTGAGAAAGCTTTATCAGTCAAACAAATAAAGCACAGCGTGTTAAAGGGGTCATATGATGTTGCTAAAAAGAACATTATTTT
>NW_015606973.1:0-571 GCF_001515605.1 Sinocyclocheilus anshuiensis | reverse complement strand
AGAACCAAACAATCCAAGATCATGCCAAATCGTCAACAATCAAATGGCCCCTGGTGTGCATCTGGAGACAAAACAAAGGCACTGACATGTTTTAGGATTAATCAGTGCAAATTTCTTTCAGTTGAAACAGCTCAGACTTGCATTTTAATCTGGGACTAGGCTTAAGCCTTGTCTGTGAAATCGGGGGTATAAATATTTAACCAAATTCTAAATAGAATAAAATAAAATATTAGATGAAATTAAATTAATTCAAATAAGCTGAATGAGTAGCCAGTTCAGGATGAGAAAGTACAAACCTAATAGCCTAATTATAATTATAAACAGAATTCTTCAAATAAAAGTAAGTTAGTTAACATAAATCAGCGCGATAATCTGCTCAATTGGAGTCAGGCTGCTCCAGGTTTAAAGGCACTTCTCAAAAAACTTTTTGTTGTGCGATTTATTGGCCCAGAAATAATTGCGATAAGTGATATTATTGTCATTTTAAGACCATTTTATGCCACTTAATATATAAGCATAATATAATAGCATAATAATGCAAGAAGGCCTACACACTTTCAAATGACAACAA
>NW_015606972.1:0-571 GCF_001515605.1 Sinocyclocheilus anshuiensis | reverse complement strand
TGAGCAGAAGAGACTTCTTTCAAAAGATAAAAATCCTAATTAATCCAAACTTTTGATTGGTAGCTTATTTTTGAATGATCATTTGTTTGTGTGTATAGATCCATGTACAACAACATAGGGTGCTAAAAAAAAGCTATTGCAAGCACTGAGTTCATTGATTCGTCATTACATAACTGCAGTTAATAACTGCTTTATAGACTGCCTACGCTTGTTAATGGAAACTGCTGTATCATAAGCTCAAACAGCTCCCCTCTGACAATCTCCCTGCTGTAAACCATGCTCTTTATTAACATTTATTTCTAATTAGAGACGGGATACACGCACTTCCCCTAAGGCGAACTAAAAAAATAAGTATAAGACTGCTGTTATAAAATTTTCAAATCTAATTTTAAATTGCTTGTATCTTATTTAAAAAATAAATAAATGAGTGAATACCACAAAACCATATCCATTTAATGTTATTCCAAAATTTGTATAAAATAAACATATTTTACTTTCAAATATTCTATTTTGTTATATTTAAAACACTCTTTATAGTATGTATATATATATATACATACATACACACACA
>NW_015606971.1:0-571 GCF_001515605.1 Sinocyclocheilus anshuiensis | reverse complement strand
ATTTTTTTCTGGACTCCAGGTCCCACCCTGTTAAGAAAAATAGGATGGATAATTAAATCTGCTTCTGTAGGGACTGTCAAAAGACCCTGGCTTATAAGTAAAACTTTGCTATATCGTTCCCTTTTCTGAAAATTGGAGCTTGATGAAAGCGGTGGAGAACGTGCTATTAATTTGAAGGGTATGCGGAGACCCTCTACTGGGAAATAGAAATTAATCTTCTAGAAGCAGTTCAGGAGAGTCTTTTCAAACACAAGGGTTGTATATGGATTAGCATGAGGCTGTTTATAATACACTAGCTTCCTTCATCCTTGCAATCAATTAACAACAAATACTTGACTCTGAAATGGAGACGTTTTGTGAGCTAAAGTCCTCTTCCAAATGCTCTATCAGTCTGTGAAGAGAAGGCAGTAATCACAGTGTCTTATGCGAGGAGATCGTGTGCATATTAATGGCAGATACGTGTATAGAGGGAGATTCCTAGGTTCACTTTGGATTTTATTGTTATTTTCAGGGCCATTAAAATGCTCTGCTTCAATGATATACTGTAATTAGTCTCTTTCATGTGTTTTTT
>NW_015606970.1:0-571 GCF_001515605.1 Sinocyclocheilus anshuiensis | reverse complement strand
ATATTTTCAGATTCTTGACAAGTTTTTTTTTTTTTAAACCTTACAATAGACTATTGACAATTAGGCAATTAATGGTCTTAAAATAGCCTCCATTATCTTGATGCTAAATATAATTTCTCATTATACAGTAGTTATTTGTGAGATTCACCCTTGGAGGTAACATATAAAGTGCAAATGACAAACAGAAAATACTTCAGATGCATATTTAATCTTTAACATTCACTGCCAACATCAAGAAACCAAAACCAAAATGGCAACGTCTATTTTTAGAAAGAACAAACACGAAAAGAAAAGACAGAAACGGCAATAGAACAAATATTACCCAAAACTTCCAACCTTTGAAGAATCTTTACGCTGGTCTGTAGGCGACTGTAGGCGTACGTGTGAGAGAAAGCAGGCAGAGTGAAAACGCATCAAAGGGAGGAACCACAAAAATCATCAGAATAACAAAAATATCCATCCTCACGTTTCTCTGCAAATTCGCTCAAGCTTTGTTTTGATTTTTTCGATTTTCTTTAAATCTGTACAGAGCTCAGGGAAAGTCTATTTGGTTATTCCCAGCTGGCATGTA
>NW_015606969.1:0-571 GCF_001515605.1 Sinocyclocheilus anshuiensis | reverse complement strand
TAAGCCCTAATATTAATTAGATAGTATTACTAGCCTAATAATAATCGTCAAAGGCATCAGCCACAGGCAATATCTCTAACTATCGTCGATACACGATACTATCTATCGGCACACTACGTCCCAATGTGAATGTGGTGGAAGACTAATAATTTGACTCTAGATTATTGAATTCATGCACACTTTCGCATCAATAATTAACTAGTCCATTGGTAATTATTTTGTACATGAATCATATTGATGACCTAGCAGTGGTTGTTTATATCACATTTTTTCCTCCCTTCGTTGTAGAGAGAGTGTACAAATATTTTATGGCTGTAATGCGTTTTGCTTTATTTGCCCGCTCAGGATCGAGTGATTTTGACTGATGGAAAGACGAGGACGCAGCCATTTTTCTGCAGATTTATTTAATTAATCCAGTGACTCCCATCTGTGGCTATTTAAACCTATAAAACATCAATCATATCTTAAAAATTAGTTTCTCAAAGTTTGATTTTTACTCTATTTGTGTTTATATTAGTGTACTACTATGTACTAACATTGACAAATTCACTTTTAATTTGTATATACAATT
>NW_015606968.1:0-571 GCF_001515605.1 Sinocyclocheilus anshuiensis | reverse complement strand
ATTTGTGTTGTCAGCTGGATGGGTTGAGCAGATCAGTAGGTCACATCTCTGTTGATCTCGTCTAATCACTGTGTCAGGGGCCTCTGGAGTGAATCAGCAGAATGCAGTATGTTGCCGATAAGTCAAGCACAAATTAAACCTCTAACTGTACCCATGGGGAGTGATCATGTGTTATGAAGAATGAAGCTGGAGAGATGCTCTCCACTGGGTTCTAACCCCACAAATGAGGGCAGAAATCTCCTCTGGTTAAAAGATAAAGTTTATAATTTCTGTAATTATCGTACCTTATGGTTGGAAATGGTTGTAGGTATTATGCAAAGATATTACTGTAAAGAAGAGCTAAAACAGTTAATGCATTTATGAATTACAGATGTTGCTTGTTCACAAAGTAATCTCAGATTTGTTTTTGCTGAACTGTAGAATTCATATTTAACTTTTCCCCTGTGGAATTCATAATAGCTAAATGATGTCATAATTACATTATCAAAATCCAAACGCGAGGGTTAGATTTAGAGTAGAGCATATAAAATATTATTAGATCAGTATAAAAAATAATAGAAGGTGGACAATT
>NW_015606967.1:0-571 GCF_001515605.1 Sinocyclocheilus anshuiensis | reverse complement strand
AGTAAATGGAAAATAAGCTGACAACTCTCAAACACAGCCCCCTTTTGTACACTATAAAACTGATCCAATGAGCAAAAGCCTTAACTCAACAAATCGGCTTCTCCGTTTATCGTCCCCTGCAAAACACCCTCTATTACCAACACAATAAAAAACAAAACAAAACAGGAACAGAAAAAACTCAGGACATTCCTGAACATTCATTAGATTTTTTTGAATTACATTTCTTTTCCATTTTATAATCTTGGTTGAAACTTGGTAAACTTTTTTTTTTCCCCCCTCAGAAGGTAACGAGACTTGTACTGACTAGTGGCCAATTAACCAACAATGGAACATCCACTGAGATGGCGACGATTATTTCACGTCCTGACTGGATGTTTTCAGCTCCAATAAAGAGAAGGTGGGGGGTTAACAGAGAAATGAGGGGGGGAAACTGCCTATACAGGATCCGGGGCACTAGAACCCAATGATTTAAAAGAAAAAAATCAATATTGTAGTAAGAGAGAAGCAAAGCCATGTGCTTGGACTGTAAAAGCAGATGTTTTTTTTTCTAAAAAAAAAAAAAAAAAAAATT
>NW_015606966.1:0-571 GCF_001515605.1 Sinocyclocheilus anshuiensis | reverse complement strand
CCATCATTTCTCAATCCCGTAGAAGAGAATGACCCCCTCTCATTTCTCCTAATCTCTGTTTCTTTGAGCTGAGGAAATGTCACTCCAGTGGTGTTTTCTTTTTTTCCTGTGCTCCACCAAAACCTTGTTGTGGAGGATTGCGTAAATCTGTGGTTATCATTGGATGTCTCATTTCACAAGATTTTCCTTGTTTTATTCATGTGAAAACCTTGGGTTTTAATGTAAATATTTATGCTGCTGTCAATTTATGTGCCTGTAGAATTTGATTTATTATTTTATGACGGTCGTCACATTATATCATATGTTGCTTGCTGCTTGCATGCATGTTGAATTATGTATGTTTGCATGTTAAATTTGACCATACAGAAAAACGACAATCAAATACAGACCCAATGAGTTTGGACACTTAAGCTTTAAAGGAATAGTTCACCCAAAAAATTTGTTTCTTCATCCATGAGTTTGTTTCTTCATCAGAACATATTTGAAGTTAAAAACATACCTGTCAACACTCCCGTATTTCATTTTATATGGCCCTACCTCGTTATATGAATAATCACATCAATATATTATT
>NW_015606965.1:0-571 GCF_001515605.1 Sinocyclocheilus anshuiensis | reverse complement strand
AAAAAAAAGGGGAGGAGTCACAATCCAAAAATTAGTGACATTATTTTGACATTCTTTTCACTTTCTTTGTGAAAAAAATAAATATATATTTTTTTCTTTCAGTGTTGAAATGGATTATTACCACGATATTGCTTCCAACGAATCAATTCAACCTCCCCACCCATTTATAATGGAAGTGCTTTTGTTTGTCTTGTAGACTCAGCAGGTGCAGAAGGCCATGGATGAGAAGAGATTTGAAGAGGCCGTGCGGCTACGTGGAAGGTGCATTTGCTACATATTGTTTGTAACTTGTAGTGTGGCTAAAAAAACTACTTTTAGTTGTTTGACTGTAGTTTAACTTCTTTCGCCCCTGAGTAGCTTGTTCTCTACTGTTTAGAAGTTTGGGGTTGGTAAGATTTTTTAATGTTTTTGAAAGAAGTCACTTATGCTTACCAAGGCTGAATGCATTTGATAAAAAAATACAGTAAAAACATGAATATTGCTAAATATTATTACAATTTAAAATAACTGTTCACTATTTGAATACGTTGTAAAATGTAATTTATTCCTGTGATGCAAAGCTGAATTTTCA
>NW_015606964.1:0-571 GCF_001515605.1 Sinocyclocheilus anshuiensis | reverse complement strand
GCTCGGAAACCCAAAGGGCTGGAAATCTCCGCCCCTTCCATACTGCTTTCAGGAAGTGACTTGGGCTCCATCGCCCTCAACAGCCCAGCACTGCCCTCAGGGTCACTTACACCAGCCTTTTTCACTGCACAGGTATTAAACTATGTCACATGTACATTTACATTTTCACATGTATATTTATGTCACGCATACATCTGTTTCCTAATGATCAAAGCAAAGGATTTTTCTAAAATATAGAAAGAATACATGGTGCCTTCTTTTGGCTAATAGCAAATAACCCCAGACTGCATAGCGTCAAGCTCAGTCAAAGAGAAAGAAATGTCAAATACATTTCATTCAATACCAAAAATTACTGATAAAGAAAAAATTTGCTATTTTACACAACATTTGTGTGCTATATGTAATTTTATACTACTGTATTAGAATACAGTGTAGTTAGCTTAGCAACATGCTAATGTAAAGCTGTATTTAATTGACAGTGAACAGCTAAACTAAGCATAGCCAAAAGCTAAAATAAATGTCAAAATGCTTACATTTAACATAATATCATACATTATTGATCAATATTGTT
>NW_015606963.1:0-571 GCF_001515605.1 Sinocyclocheilus anshuiensis | reverse complement strand
GATAGGAATCTTGAATTCAGTCTTGGTAAAATCCATCCTTACAGTGGTGACAATCAAAACAAACAAAAAAGCTTCATGCTGCAATGCATGATGGGTGGCTTCATAGTACAAACTCATCCTTAATTCCCAAGCTTTTTTGTTTTGATTGTCACCGTTGTTGTGGTTCATGTGCAAAATCTTAATGTCTGTGTGTGACTATATGAAGCATTTACTTAAAATATCTCTTGGACTTTGTCCATCTTCAGAATAAGCGATCATTTTGCTCTTGGTGCCAGTACTGCAACTTCACAAGGTGTGCTGGCTATAAATACCAAATATAAAACAAAATTGAAATCCACAACATCAGAACCTCATTTTGTGATGATTTTATCATCATCAACGAGGAGCTAATAACACCTGATCTCACTTTATTTTGGCCTCTTTTGCAGCAACTACTGTGTTTCACAAAAACACAGTTACAATAGCCAAAAAAAAGCTAACAAGAAGTATGAGGACCAAGATCCCAACTAAAGCAAACACTGTCCATGACAATGGTGACTTCAAATGAAACAAATACCAACATCTAAACCTC
>NW_015606962.1:0-571 GCF_001515605.1 Sinocyclocheilus anshuiensis | reverse complement strand
TTTATTCATTTGTTCATTTATTCGTTTTTATTAATTCATTCATTTCTTCTCACTTTGCATAAATATTTGTCCTTTTCTGATTAAACCTTTTTGTAATAATATACAGACAAAAATAAATGGATCAAACATATTTGTTTGATATGATTGCCCACTTGAAAAATTATTTTGTATATTGATTGTTATAGTGCATGTGCATATTTCTCAGTTTTTCTGCTTTATATTTCTAAAGTGGCTAACAATGTATTTGTGACAGTAAATATGTAAATATTCTAGGTCGACTCTGTAGTGGATAAGCAGGGATAGAATGTAAAAGAGAAAATGAAAAAAAAAGTAGTTAACATAAAAAGTACTAATTCTGTTACATTTTACAGTGTTTACACATTTATTCATATTTTATATTTCATTTACTTTTTAAATATTCTACACAGTGTTTGGCTTCTTTCCTTCATCACCAATAACACACTACTCTGTTATCTCTTACCAAAAAGTAAAACATTTTATATGTGGCCAATGATAATATCCAAACCCGTAAAAACTTCGTTCGTCTTCGGAACACAATTTAAGATATTTT
>NW_015606961.1:0-566 GCF_001515605.1 Sinocyclocheilus anshuiensis | reverse complement strand
AAGGCAGTCAGAGGAGCGGCTAGTTGGCTGAAGTTGCGAATGAAATCATAAAAAACTATAATAGTAACATAGCCAGTCAGTTTTAATTAAGCATGTCATTTGCCAGTCATTCAGCACTCATAAATGGCCACCAGTCCATAAAAGGTAGACCAGCAGTAAATATTCATCTGCCTCACATCCCTTAAAACTAGTTGATAATCACCCTAAAAAGACGTCACATAAGAATGAAGTTGAACTATTGAATCATAGCCTCTTTAAAAACACATATCCAAATCAATGTACATATCTGTGAGAAAAAGGTGAAGAGACAGGACATCAAGTACCAAAATCTGGGCAACAAAACCATCTTAGGCCACCACTACGTTTATGTCTTTTTGGTCTCATGACTAACTAGCCGCACATGAGACTTACTGGGAAGCCGAAACCTCTCCTTCAGCAGTAGGTCATTCTCAGCAGTAGGGCAGATTTTCATCCTCCTAATTTAACCACTGGTGTAGAGTGATTTAAAATAGTTCAAGAAAGTCATTATAGATAGATAGATAGATAGATAGATAGATAGATAGATA
>NW_015606960.1:0-570 GCF_001515605.1 Sinocyclocheilus anshuiensis | reverse complement strand
CATTACTTGGACACATTCACTTCTGATAACAGATCACTCTAAATTATAATGTAGACACATGCATTTTCTGTAAAGCTGCTTTGAAACAAAGTGTATTGTGAAAAGTGCTATACAAATAAAAATACATATATAGATATATATATGACAAGCACATTGTCAGTGTCACACTGAGGTCATTTCTATCTTTAAAACAACTGGTTCTACCCACCAATGACCAGCAGGCTGAAGAAAATGCTCATCCCGCTGGACTGCTCCTCCTCCTGGGCCTTGACGCCCGTCTGCACTGGCAGGATGGGCTCATTTTTGGGAGGCTCGGGGGTCGTGGGCTTGGGCACAGGTGTGGTGGATTGAACCGTGTCATTGCTGGAGCTTTCCGTGTCATTTAACCTGTCAGAGGGATACATTTTATATTCTATTACATAAAATTGTATTATATTTTACTATAATATTTTACTTCATAATACAAATATACATCTCTGTGACAAAAATTGGCCCAATTTATCTAATGAAAATATATCAAATCATTCACAGACAGACAGACAGACAGACAGATAGATAGATAGATAGATA
>NW_015606959.1:0-570 GCF_001515605.1 Sinocyclocheilus anshuiensis | reverse complement strand
TTGCTTTGCTTTGCTTTGCTTTGTTTTGCTTTGCTTTGTTTTGCTAAAGTCTGGTTTTGTTTTCAGTGTCTGGTTGTAAACATTCATTGTGTGATTGTGGAATCTCAAATCATTTTTATAGGTTGTGAGAGCAATAACAAATAACATTTTGCTCACTCAGTATCTTGTACTCAGCATCTGTTTGTTTTTGTTTTGTTTTCTTAGTTCAAAACGTACTAACTTTGCTAATTTATTCACTCACTAATAATGTTTGCTTATCTCACCACTTTAATGTACGCTTTCATTGCAGGGTTATTACAGATAACTAAAACTAGAACGAAAAAAAGTAACTTGAAATAAAATAAATATGAACTGAAATGAAATAACATAAAAACCTTAAACTTACTTTATTTCACCTTGCTCTCATTGTCTCATTTTCATTTAGTTTAACTTGACTAAAACTTAAATAATGAAAATAACGAAAACTAAAACAAAATAAATAATAAAAACTATATTGACATATTACAGTTTTTTACACAAAATCTGTACTTGTCACACAATTTCTAAAACCTGACACTCAAACACCAGAAC
>NW_015606958.1:0-570 GCF_001515605.1 Sinocyclocheilus anshuiensis | reverse complement strand
GTAGACGCATAGACACTGAGCATGTGTGTACGGGGAGGCTGCTGTGTTTATATTAGATTTAATGTTAGATTAAACACACACGTGGTTTGACTTTATAATAGGCTTGTATTCCCATTAACTGTGTATTTAAACACTTCATACACTCTGTAGCATAGGGCCTCCATGTTGGCATTTCATTTTAAATGATGCATGTATCAGTAAGCTTGTGAATAAAATATTTTACTATTAAACAAGAAGTGTTTAGTAGTACAATGAATTTACTGTCCAAAACAGTATGTTTAACTAGAATGTCACCATATCTGAATTCTGCCTAGATTAGACTTGTTGTACTATTGCGTGAACAAAAATCTCAGATTTGTTTTGCTGGTGTTACTAATATTCAATCATCAATTTTTTGATAGGATTGTGGCTAATATTAGAAAATGCTCATTTATTTTATTAGAAAGTGGGCTATTATTATTATTATTGTTGTTGTTGTTGCAAGTGTTGTTAATTAATTGATTTTGAGTATATGTTATTAAAAATTAATGCATGCACTGATAAAATATATACCTTGAATGCAATGTTAGT
>NW_015606957.1:0-570 GCF_001515605.1 Sinocyclocheilus anshuiensis | reverse complement strand
TTCCTGCAGCTTGAAAGCACCGCAACATAAATGTATTCTCCATTGCTTGCATACATTTTCCTTCATGAGACAATGGAACACAAAAATAAAGAATCCTGGAACAAATCACAACATATTAATGGACTAGATCCTAAAACTGAATCTAAATGAATTGTATGTGCTCTTTCTCACCTTGAAGGCTGTTCAGTATGGAGAACAGGTAGAGGAGGAACACTTTGACAGGACCCCAGGCGAGAAAAGCCACAGACCAGGTGAGACCCAATAAGAAGGTAAGGCTCACCACTGCACGCAGGTCTTTCAAGATCCCACTTCGGGTGCCAGCCGGTTGATTGACTTGCATGTTTCGGATCTGGATCAGAACCACTAAGAAGATGGAACCATTGCACAGTAGTATGAAGGCTATGTAGCTCACTACTGACACGTAGAAAACCACATCATTTTGCACCCAGCAGCTGAAAAAGATATGAAATAATTCACTTTCATTCGACATGATGGTAATGTAAAGTTATTTCTTATTTGTAATGTTGTTCTGTCACGATTTTCATGAAAAATCAATCATCCAACTTCACT
>NW_015606956.1:0-570 GCF_001515605.1 Sinocyclocheilus anshuiensis | reverse complement strand
GGACAGCACAGCTCAGCTAAAAGACCACTCATCTCCAGCTGAAACCCCTCAGCCTCGCTCGGACCTGCACAAGCCACACCCAAAACCAATAATTCACATTCTGACTGACACTTTCTTCGTCTCGTAGATTATATTATATGTGCGGGATCACACTCACAGTTGGTCGCCTGCACATTCTCCTCTAGTTTGCAGTAGAGCTTGAGCTCAGACACATGCCAGGCACACAGTTTAGTGAACTCTGGAGATGCAGCACCAGCAGTCACAGCCATCTCAAGAGCTCCGTCCTCTAGGAGTGGACCCTGGTATCTGCAAACACACACATACACACTTTTCAGAGCACTTTATTTGCTTATGTTTGCATTTCGAGATGGTCCTGTGTCATTCTGCACTTCCCCTGCTATTTAGGAGAATGTGAAGTGACCCTTTGATGTTGCAACAGTGCAATATCTAAGCATGCTTACCTCTGCTATATATTTTGAAAATGAGAAATTGACGCTTTAAATGAAGAAAATGAGACAATATACATAAAGGCACAATATGTCATTTTCGCCGCTAGAGGGCGCGTATTCA
>NW_015606955.1:0-570 GCF_001515605.1 Sinocyclocheilus anshuiensis | reverse complement strand
TGACTGTCTGTATTTCTAAGAACTAGATTTTTCTTCATTATGGACAGGCTTATTTGTTATTTACCCAACAAGGTAAACAGTCTAAATAAAGTATACCAGGCAGGGACAAATTTGTAATTGTTTTCAAAGAAAAACATTTGCTCCTGATTGAAAAAGTAAACAAAACAAAGAAAAAAGGATTAATTGATTTGTGAAAACATTTATGAATGTGAGTGGCTTTTTCTTACTCAGCCTCCAAAACGCTATTGGGAGGAAACAGAAAACACAGACCAAAGCCAAAGGAGACCAGAGGAAGAAGAAGGCAAAGCTGGGCAGAACCAGAATGAATCAACAGTAAAAGAAAGGCCATTAAAAAGGAAGAATGATGAACGTTTGGAGGTAAGAGTATTTTCCATTCAGTTAAATATTTTGACAGTAGTTTACTAGTATCCTAATAGATGAGAAATTCAAAAAATCTTTTAAGAAATTGTTTTAAAAGCATGCATCAGGTATTTTACAATATACACAGTGTATTTATGTTGATTTTATGTAATTAAAAATGACATATGCACTTTTTTTTTTTGTACAAAA
>NW_015606954.1:0-570 GCF_001515605.1 Sinocyclocheilus anshuiensis | reverse complement strand
TTTTTTTTAGGATTCTTTGATGAATAGAAAGTTCTAAAGAACAGCAATTATTTGAAATAGAACATTTTAACAATGTAAAAGTCTTTACTGTCACTTTTGATCAATTTAATTAATCCTCTCTGAAGTATTCTGACCCCAAATCTTTGAACGGTAGTGCATATTAAAGTAACTAGGGTTCATTTGGATTCCACGTTGACTTGAAAAGACCAATCTTCCTGAAACTTTCCACATGAAGGTGAGACTATTTGCATTTCTTATGCACGTTATTGCCGGTCCAATCATTCCCTGCCCTGCGCCGCCTTGTAAAAGTTTTACATTCTATCTTAAATGAGGGAAAAATCGCTGTCAAGCTGTGCGCGAGAGTGAAAAAAGCACTCAGTTCTTCTCGGCCTGTTAATCAAAGCCTTGAGTGCCAGCGCTGTGTCTCCCGTCTGCGCTAGAATCGGGACTCATACATAAAGATGCTCCACTTCACTACTTTCCCCCCACTCCGCAGCTCTGGGTGCTGACACTTACTCCAGTGGCCTTCGACAAATGAGTGCACCATCTCCCGTCTCCTCTTTCATCAGA
>NW_015606953.1:0-570 GCF_001515605.1 Sinocyclocheilus anshuiensis | reverse complement strand
CAGAGTTTCTTTCACACAAAAAGAGAAATGCTGACAAGATGTACTGGTTACTTTTTTTCCCCCATGTATTGAAAGTGAATGAGGATCTGGGCTGTTGAGCTCCAAAGTAAAAAAAGAAAAAGATGTTCTAGACATATCATCAAAGTACTCCATGTAACTTGTGCACTATATTCCTCTTCTGAAGACTGAAATAATCTTTGTGTGGGAAACAGCCCCAAATTCAAGTAATAGTCCAGGAAAATTTGACCTATTCTGTTGGTTGCATATTGCAAATTCCAACTTGTCGCAGTTTGTTTGGTCTCATTGCATTAATGTTGCCTTGCAACATCTTTGATGTCATATGTAAGGAGTTGTGTCTAAAGGTGACTTACTTGGATACAGACAGCAGAAGGCAAACTTTTCAGTGAATAATGACTTAAATTTCAGCTTATTCATCATAAAAAGCTGTCATAATGGTGGGATAAACAATGTGGATCATTAAATGGACAAGAGTAGCTGGGACATTCTTCAACATTTGTCCATTTGTGCTAAAGGGGTCATATGATGCGATTTCAATTTTTCCTTTCTCTT
>NW_015606952.1:0-570 GCF_001515605.1 Sinocyclocheilus anshuiensis | reverse complement strand
GCTGAATTGAGTGGATGCCCTTTCTCTGACCCCTCAACAAGATGACCTACTTTTCTGACAGAACATTGTTCTTCTGTCGGGAACGCACCTCTCCTCTCCCTGTCTTTTTTCCTCTGTTTCTTTCAGGATATAGTTTCCCTATATGTAGGCTGCTTTCTCTGTGTATTTAGCATTCTACAATTAAGAATCAAGTTTGTGTGTGGTTTGTTCTCCTCTTTCTTATTCTAGGGTGTCAAGTGCGACTGTTTGCAGAGTGGATCTTGCATCTTTTGCAAAACACACCAGGTTTAAACGTGTAGACGAATTTGTAGCAACTAAAATCTAGTGAGCTGCCTTGATGTCTGTTGTCTACCAAGGCAGCTGCCTTCTAAGCATTGTTATTTATGTGCTATTATAGTATTAATATTGTGATGAATGTTTCTATTTAGACGTTTAGTACGTCAAAAACTAATTTCAGTTAGTTGCCAAAGCAACATTTCGAATATAAAAAAGTATGATTTATTTCACGCAACGTTTTTGCATTCAAATGTGGATTTTTATTTTAAATTCAATGAATATTCGAAATTCGAA
>NW_015606951.1:0-570 GCF_001515605.1 Sinocyclocheilus anshuiensis | reverse complement strand
AAGACAGCCCAGTTTGAATATCCAAGTTCTCCCTTCCATAACTCAAGCACAGACGGCCACATTATTTAAAAGTAAGAGTAAAATAAAATGGAAAACAGTGTGTTGGAATAGAAGCTCTATAGGCGCTTTTTCTCCCATTTTAGCGCCTGTAGATTTAGTTGAAGTGAAAATGAGAGAGAGAGAGAGAGCTAGAGATGAGCTGTTTCTCCCTCGTGCTGTGAGGATGACTTAGTGTCTCTCACCTTCATCCTGACACCTCATCTATTATCATTAGGCACACAGTCAAACAACTCTCTCAAGATGTGGGTGTGAAAGCGTGTATACGAATGTGAGCGAGAAGATGAGTGTGAAAAGAAGAGAGAAACAGGGAGAAAACTCTTAAAATTGAGTTCAGGATTGACAGGCCTGGTCACAGTCGTGACCTGCTCCATTTTCACTCAAACATATGCACGCCTCTTTTACAATGTGTGGTGGTTAGTGCATTGACTTGAAGTGACCCCTTGACCTGTCAGCCGGTTGATCCCTGAATGATTTTACCTTCCTGTAGCAGTTCTGCAGTGTGATAGATTA
>NW_015606950.1:0-570 GCF_001515605.1 Sinocyclocheilus anshuiensis | reverse complement strand
TCCATCATGGGCTATCTCATGCCTATATCTATACAAAACAAATTTCGAAGGAAGTTTGGCATATCTGTTCATAGACTGACATTTTAGCATCAGACAAAAAGCGGTGGCATGCATAAATGTGTTCAGTGACCCTAGCTTTGTTTCAAATAAAATTTAAGGTCAAAAGTCACTTACCGCTCCTCCGGCAGGTCGTCTGGAGGGTTGTTGGGTTTCAGATGAATCCACTCACGTGTTGTCAGATCCAGTCTGTGAAGATCTGTGCTGTAGATGTAGCCTGTCGTACCTCCAAATACATATAGGAAGCCGTTGATTATGGCCATCGCCTTCAAAACAAATAAGGGATCACTCAATCAATCGATGTAAGTTAGTATGTTTACTAGTAAACATCGGGACTTATTAAGGCTTTCGTACCTGTCCATATATTCGATTGGGTTTCTTGCCCCTGCAGTTGAGGAGAGACCAGCGTTTGTAGTTAACGTTGCAGACGTGAACATCATTTCCATTGTTTTCCCCAAACGGGATTCCGGTCCCGCCAAACACAAGCAGGTTGTTTCCGTGCAAAACAGCTGT
>NW_015606949.1:0-570 GCF_001515605.1 Sinocyclocheilus anshuiensis | reverse complement strand
GAGTGGTTTGGATTACTTTGTTACTTTGTACATTGCTTTTATAAGCTGTTTGGACTCTCATTCTGACGGCACCCAATTCACTGCAGAGGATCCATTGGTGAGCAAGTGATGTAGTGCAAAATTTCTCCAGATCTGTTTTAATGAAGAAACAAACTTATTTACATCTTGAATGGCCCGAGGGTTTGTAAATTCTCAGCAAATTTTTATTTTTGGGGAAACGTTTTCTTTAATGTAAGTTTGGCAAAAACGGTACTTATATGTCTCAGCTGTTGATTTATAATAAACATAACAGACTTCAGTGTTGTTGTTGTTTTTTAGCTCACATTTACTGTTTAAACACCATTTTTGTAGAGAAATACACTGACATAAAGCCATATCATAAGGCTAGCTGGGAGAGAAATCGTGGCTTATAGGTTGTTTAATTGCATTGCATGATTCTCTAGATTTGATGTCCAATCTTTGCATTATTCTTGCAACATACTGTAGCAAACATTCACAGCCTAGCCAGTATTCACAATCATATGGCGTTCACATCACATTTAATGTGATGTATTTCTGACTGAAACAGAA
>NW_015606948.1:0-570 GCF_001515605.1 Sinocyclocheilus anshuiensis | reverse complement strand
GGGGGTAGAGGAGCCTTTCGCTTCTTGTCAGATTTGGGAGCTGAGAGGTTTTCCATGCTGGACTCACTTAACTCACTGAAAGTTCTCGGAGGTTTAGCAGGTGCCAGAGAAGAATGAAGATCAGAAAACATACCAAAAGACTCAAACGGATCAGTAGAGAGGGATGGGGAAAGGTGAGAAGTGGTCTGGGTGTCTATAGAGTCTGAGGGGGATTGGGAATGGCTATTATCGGTTTCAGGCAGTACACTCAGAGCCAATCTGCCAAAGAGTAAAAACATAAAATGGTCAACTTACGGCTAAAACAGCACTTACAATCCAATATGTTTTCCAATATATTTCTGCTGGGCATTACATGCAACTAAAACCCATTTAATACAAACAGCACATAACTCCCCTGCCTAAATATATTATCCTAACTTAATGCCTGAAATTCACACTTTATATTTACAACTGAACATTCATCGCATAATAGAAACAATGTATTTCTTACTATTAAACTACATCAAAAAGGTCACATCTTGCTTGGTTACTTTAAGGATTTTCTAAAATCTTGATATATATATATATATA
>NW_015606947.1:0-570 GCF_001515605.1 Sinocyclocheilus anshuiensis | reverse complement strand
TATAGAGTGATACAGGACTGCTCTGCTTTGAGTAGAAAGTAGTCTACTCATAATATATAAAAAAATATGAAGATACATTAGCTCTGACTGATTTTAAATCGTAATTTTGGCCACCCCTGAAATGGGTCATACAATTAACATTACCTGAGCAGTTAAATTAAGCACACTATAAAACCACGCTCATTCAGGGACCTGCATTTATTGCATGGGTGGAGAAATAACATAATGTGTTTAAAATGCATATACACAGGGAGACGAGGAGACACATTCCCGTTCACACCTGGTGTTTTATTCCATCTCTCTTGTCCACTTTCAACCACTTCTGTCCTGATTTCTTTGAGGGAAAGGTCTATGGGCGGGTCCCTCTGTTTTTTGTCAGAACACCAGGGGGAGGGTTGAATGTCGATGCGCATTAATATTAGGTCAGATTTCTGCTGCTTGTGGTGTTAGTGAAGAAAGATGCTGCAGAAAGTTGTGTACATGTATATGTATGGGCTTTTTCAGCTATTTTGATCCAGTGGACGAAATAAGCTCACACAAAGTTCATATGCTCGCAAAATGAGACGACAG
>NW_015606946.1:0-570 GCF_001515605.1 Sinocyclocheilus anshuiensis | reverse complement strand
CTCAGGTGAGAGAGCCTGTGTTCAAGAGGAGTCCTCCACAAACGCCCTTCTACTCCCGCTACCCACAGCCACGCTCTCCTACCCAGGCCACTGCAAGACCCCCGGGAAACTGGCCTGTGCCCCCAGCTGTGACGCACTATGAGTTCCCCAGCCCTGCTAGCTACATGCAAGCCAGTGATGGCAGCAATGCGGCCAACAAAGAAGGCAGCCCTACTCCATCCATGCCTAGTGCCGCCCAGTGGACAGCGAAAGGAATGACTTTGCTGTGAGTCCGGCTGCTTGTGTATATTCACGTTCAGCCCCGCAGCCTGGCCGTTCACTGTATTTGTAAATATTTGTTTTTTTTTGTTTTTTTTTTGCAACAAACTTGGATAATTTTAAGGCAGTGATTTCATGGGTTGCCAGTTGGTGTCAAATGAGACATGTCTTTTTGCCTTTTTATTTTATTTTTTCTTTTAACTCTCAGCATGTTTCATACCGAGATCTATTTTTATAACTTCATTGTACCTTTCAGAGTATTTAATATCTTGGTCCATTGCTCTTCCAGGTGCTTGTTTCCTTTTTTTTTTT
>NW_015606945.1:0-568 GCF_001515605.1 Sinocyclocheilus anshuiensis | reverse complement strand
CTTTCATTCATGCACTTTGTGTTTAGAAAGAAATGCCTAATAGATCGCCGGAGCTCCAGACCCGATCCGAGGGTCAGCATGGGCTAATAACACATAATGCATGTTTGGATTGAGCTCTGCTGGAGAAACTGATCTTTGACCGCATGAAGCGAGGGTGTGTGATGTGTTCTCCCAGTAGAGGGCTGATAGGAGACAAAAAAGAAGCAGGAACAATTAATGCAGAAGGTAGAAGGCTGGTGTTAGTGTTTGTGCGCGTGTGCAGAGCAAGTCTGAACTCTGCAGCAAGAGGTCTCCTCACAGAGTGAGTCTGTTTTAATTAAAGCATCATTATCTGCTGATCTCACTGATACACGCTGCATTCCTAAACTAGACTAAATAATACATACATATATAAAATATTAAGAAATTATATTGCTAGTCTTGCAGTCTTAATGTTTAATATATTTTCTAAATATTCTATAAAACGTGTTTGTGTGTGTATGCACATATTTGAATATACTTTCTATAAAGAATATTGTGTTTCAATATATGAAACACACACACACACACACACACACACACACACACA
>NW_015606944.1:0-570 GCF_001515605.1 Sinocyclocheilus anshuiensis | reverse complement strand
AGCAGCAGCAGGGATGTTTCTGTAACAGGCTGCTGGAAGCACAGATGGCAGTATATCATTCTGCTCCTCAGATTTTGCCTATATTTGTACACCAAGTGATCCAGAGAATAAACAGGCGCTTTGACAGAGTTCAAAGAGGCAGTTTCTCTTGGAATGGCTTGTGACAAAGTGTTAAAACAGGAGGGTGAACAGCTCATAGTGTATCCTCAAACAAACCACTGCTGCAAAACCTTGCTGCTCTCAGTTAGTTGAGTTAGAAACTAATACGCATAAAGGAGGATGTGTAACAGTCACTGGAGCTGCACAGTTGACTATCTGCCCTTATTAACTGATACAGTGGGAAACTTTCCATTACAAAAACTGACTATGGTAGTCATAGTTTCCATCCAATCCACAGTTATTGTCACTAGAATACAATTGTGGTTGGTTATCAGCATTGTAGATAGATAGAAAGATAGATAGAATGAAAAATAGACAGATAGTTATAACGACAGATAGATATAACAATAGATATAATGACAGATAGATATAACGATAGATAGACAGATAGATAGATGGATGGATGGACGG
>NW_015606943.1:0-570 GCF_001515605.1 Sinocyclocheilus anshuiensis | reverse complement strand
ATAACTGTTGTGTGTTTGTGCCGAGGGAGCAGTGGGGATATATCTACCCTGACAGACGAGTAAGTGAGCAGCATGTTCAAACAGCCTGAGCTTAGAGCCAGCTCGATGTGTAATGCATTCGGAGTACTTCTGTTCCAACAGGTCCTCGCAAACGCAGTCTCCTCAGACGTGTCTCTGAACACTGGAAAGAAGGCCAAGCTGTTGGGAAAAGGATGTGCTTATTCTTGTGGGATTTGTGTAGCTCATTATGATAATGCAACATGCTTTTAGCATCAGAAAAGTTTGGGTTCTTTAGTGAATATTGCATATTAGTATTCAGAATGAGATAATGACGCTAACACACACAAAGCTTTTGTGTTTAAAAACTCATTAGTATTGTGCTCCCTCACTATTTGTCTCTTTTTCTAGGCAGATTTGTGTACGCCGCCATCCAGTGTACTTATCCCTGGGTCTTTAATGCTTTTACTGTCACGTCCCTGAGTGCTCTTTGCAGTCCGTGCGCTGTCCCTGGCTTTTTAAGTCCTTGTGTGCTGTTTGCCTGCTGGGTTATCACAGTAGCCAGTTGTCAGG
>NW_015606942.1:0-570 GCF_001515605.1 Sinocyclocheilus anshuiensis | reverse complement strand
GGAAACTTGGGTTTATATTCTGGGTTCATCCACTTGCCTATACAAAGCATGCATCATCAGTCAGGTGTATACTGAATCTGGCCTTTAATATCAGTGTCTTACTATATTACTACTTACTGCAAACCTTGTACAAATAAGTGGCGGTCAGTGGAGGAAAGCCTTGTTTTGCCCTCCAGGAGGGCGTTCCTGTAAGAGTGTGATATCATGTGAAAACTATGAATAGAATGAGGGTAAAGAAAAGAAGTATGTAATAGAGTGAGAGTGTATGACAGATATTTTGAAGAATGCTGGTAGACAAACAGTTTCGGTTCTCATTGACATCCATTGTATTTTCGGCTATACTGTGGGAATCAATGGCAAACCAAAGTCTTTGAGTTATAAGCGTCTTTGAAAAGATCCTCTGGAACACTAGGTGGCGCGGTGTTCAAACTTCTCAGGTACCTCCGGGAGATGCTGTCGATGATCCCTACCAATTTTTGTGCCAATATGTCAAAATGTTCAAAAGATATTGCAATTTATGACACATTTTAAAATGTCAGACAGGCGGTTCGTCCGATCCTGGAACAAGAC
>NW_015606941.1:0-570 GCF_001515605.1 Sinocyclocheilus anshuiensis | reverse complement strand
TACATTATTTTCACGTCATTCACAATGTAATTTGGGTTCGCTGCATCAAGGCGACTCTCAGAAAAGGCTCTTTTCATCCATAATTTTGAATCCATAAATGTCCATTATCTCGAGATGACACTGTTGGATAACAAACTAATGATGGTGGTGTGATCTTCCTGCTCTAGCCGCAGCCTATTCTTGATCCTTGCCAGCGTGTGGCTCACAGTGCCATCTGGATGTTGTTTGATTGCAATTTGGCTTTCAATGCGGCCTGATTGGATATGGCTATGCTTCTTTTTCAAGTAAGGTTCACTTTAAGTTTAATTTTACCCAGAGCTGTTTCATTTACCCATTATTTCTTCACTTATCCCTCAGACTGTTAAAAGTAGTTGATGCTTTGACGCAAATAAGGTTAAACCTGTGTAAAATGGATATTAGAGCAGGAGCCTTTTGTTTCTTTCCAAATTGTGTCAGTCTAATTCTGTGAAGATGGTCTTGCAACTTTGTTTAGAGACTTCAAATAAATTCTTTCATCTGTTAAACAATCAGGCACCTGTACAGTTGTCTGGAAATTGGGAACAGTATCTG
>NW_015606940.1:0-570 GCF_001515605.1 Sinocyclocheilus anshuiensis | reverse complement strand
GAGAAAGGAAAACTTGAAATCACATCATATGACCCCTTTAAATTCTTCTGTAACATTATCAACATAATTACAGCCACTGTTGATCAATTTAATGCATCCTTTCGGAATAAAACTATTAATTTATTTCAAAAACAAATATTACTGACCCCAAATGTTTGAAAGGCAATGTATTTTAAAAAATATCACCTCGTTTTAAAACAGCACTTTTTGTAAGAAGCTTGTAGCTTTTGTAAGAGTAGCTTGACTGTAGTTTAACTAGTGTCTAGTAGCTTCCCCAATCAATACAACTGTTACGTAACCAAGCTTAAGTTGTAGTGCATGTATTTGATTCTCTGCTGTCCATGTGACTGTGTGCTGCTTTACCTGTCTTCACCCTACACAGGGTTCACACATGTAATGAGAAGCACTAAAGAAAAAAAGAAAGCGAGTCTCACCTTTCCTGTTGACTTCACCCCCTTCCACACACAGAAGTAAACCATCACCCACACGGCCATAAGACACAGCATCAGTTCCCAGTTAATGACGCCTGGCTCATCCAGCCCATCAGAGATGTTCAGAACCTTGTTCCTG
>NW_015606939.1:0-570 GCF_001515605.1 Sinocyclocheilus anshuiensis | reverse complement strand
CCGTGTTGGCTTCACGAGAGAGAGCGGGAGGTTGCCGCTTGATTGCAACACATGAAATTTCATTAGATTATTCTCCAACATCTGGTTTTTTTTTTTTTAAATGGTGTGAAAATATGAATTTGGCATTTTCTATTTGCAAGTTATTTTATTATTATTATTATTATTTGTAATTGTTTTTTTGTATATGGTTTCTAATATGCATTTAAGGAAGTTTCTGAGCTTCCTGAAACTGCTGCAAATATCTTTGAGCAAATTCAATAGAGTTTCTGATAGTTACCTTCAGCTTCACAGCTTTTATTGGTACAAAAGTGTAAAATGTATAATTAATTCAGCATTTAAATTGTTTATTGATATACAGAGTTATTATTTGTCAATATACAGTATAGGGCTTTGACGATTTAGCAATCAAGGATAGTTTCTCATTCTTCTTTCAAACGACACTTGCCCTAAAGTGGCATCTGTAATTTTTGCAACTGACAGCTTGCAAAGCAAAGATGTGTTGCAATCATTTCACAGAATCACACATAGGCCTTAACACTTAATCCACAAACCTGAATAATGGAGAA
Source organism: Sinocyclocheilus anshuiensis (assembly GCF_001515605.1). Classification (NCBI taxonomy): domain Eukaryota; kingdom Metazoa; phylum Chordata; class Actinopteri; order Cypriniformes; family Cyprinidae; genus Sinocyclocheilus; species Sinocyclocheilus anshuiensis. The sequence goes on along the minus strand of NW_015606939.1, from coordinate 4 downwards.
AAAG
>NW_015606938.1:0-570 GCF_001515605.1 Sinocyclocheilus anshuiensis | reverse complement strand
TGAAGGGGGTCTGAATACTTTCTGTACCCACTGTATATATATCCTGCAGTGCATGCTGGGACGTCACGTAATGGAGGTTTGACATGATAGCTTGTCTCTTTGATTAGCACACAGGACACCTAGTGAAGGTTGGAAAGAATGAGGAAATGATGGAGGCGAGCGAGATGAGAGGTGCTGTGTGTGGTTGAAGTTGTCCATACCGAATGGGTTCAAATCCCACACACACAAAAACGCATAGCCTCGATTCTGCTGAATTCCCACACATGTTCACATATGTATGTGCTTAGCTGTAGTTTTGGAAAAAAAACACCCCTATTAAGTGAATAAAAAATTATTATTATTATTATTATTTCATAATTTAATTCGAATTATTTTTATTAAAAAACACTTAAGGCTATGGTAAAGTAAGTGTGTGTGTGTGTGTGTGTGAGAGATTGACAGGTACTCCTGCCCCCAGTTGGCCCCCGGGGCCAAGGGGCCCCTCTAGACACTTCAGTGAGTAATATGGAGTCAATAACATGCTTGTCACCGGGAGCGACTAAATTATCACCATGGCACTGATTTGAGTTG
>NW_015606937.1:0-570 GCF_001515605.1 Sinocyclocheilus anshuiensis | reverse complement strand
GTTTAAACACTGCTTGATCTGTGCAGATTTCTCTCCTGATTCACATTTTTCACTGGAGGAAGCATTTTTCACTGGAAAGTTTATTTCCAACCTGCTTCAGCACACCTGCCTGCGTATTTCCAAGTGATCCTGAAAAGCTTGATTATCTGGTTCAGGTGTGTTTGATTAAGGTTGGAGCTGAACTCTGCAGGACGGTGGGTCCACAGGAGCATGGCTGACATTGCTTTAAAGAATCATGGTGGAAGCTAATCAATACAGAGGGGAGAAAGAAAAAAGAAACATGAAATCATCCAACGCATCAATTTTAGTCTGACCAAAATCACTCCACATCATAATACTTGCGTCCCCTAAAGCGTTAGTTGGCTGGAAGCCAATGTGTTAATCTAAAATCAGAGCCTCGGCTCGTTAATGAGGAGATCTGGGTGACGCATTCGCCTTGAAATGACAAACAGTTGTCACTGCTTTTGTTATTGCTGCACATGATTGACAGCAAATGTAATTGCATTTGATTGAAAGCAGCTGTCACCTCCTGTCAGTCGTCATAATCAGCATAAGCAGATTCTTAATAAA
>NW_015606936.1:0-570 GCF_001515605.1 Sinocyclocheilus anshuiensis | reverse complement strand
ATAACAGATGAAAGCTCTTTGACAGTGGAGGCAATATGTTTCGCCTCAGTGAAGCGATGAAGACAGCGCTGTGTACAATTAACTTACCCAAACAAATCCCTTTATGTGCTCCGACTGTGTGTGTGTGTGAGTGAGTGTGTATGCACACATATGCATGTGTGTTTAGTTGTGCATGTCCACAAATGAGTGTGTTTGCATGTGTGTGTGTGTTTGTGATTTAACATCGATTACTGAAACTATTTCAGTCATGCATGTCATATTCTGAAGCCTGAACTAATGTTCATTCAGATTTCTCTCTGAACTCACTGCTGTGTCGTGACTCGAGTGACATCAGTCTCATTCTCTTGAGCTCTCTCCTCCTCTCTCTCTTTCTTCTTTGCTTCTTTTCATCCCTCATTCTCTGTAGTTGACCTCTGTACTTAGATTAGAGTGTTGTAGGTTAGAAGATTAGCATATTTATGTGTATTACGTGTAGGTTTTATTTAATTAGGCATATATTTAACAATATTTTTAACATGTTTACCTAAATCTTTAAAGGTCCCATATTGTCAAAACTGAAATTTCCTGGCT
>NW_015606935.1:0-570 GCF_001515605.1 Sinocyclocheilus anshuiensis | reverse complement strand
TTATCATCCTTATGAATAACAGTAACAAAAAGGTCAAAAAGAAAATTTAAAATGATGCAGAATGCTGAGTTTTTCCGTAATAATGGCAAATGGACAACCTAGCCATACAGCCCCAGCAAAAAAATACAGGTGTGGAAATGCAGAAATAACACTCTTAGGCTGCAAGATGGGCATCTAATACAGGTGCTTCTGTAACAGATTAGCACACACTTCAAAAACAACACACATACAGCGCTAATATTCCTCCTGCGGCTGCAGCAGGGACAATACTATTAGTATTCCACACACACTGTTATTTTAATATATCGCCGCATTAAATGACATTTCCCTTAGAGCCAGAGAGAAAGCAAGAGAAAAGGGGGTTGTATAATGGCAAGGCAGACCTCTTTCTTTCTCAGGTGTGGCATATATCACCATTTCCATAGTGTCAGGCAAATCAGATTCATTTAAAGGGCATTCCTACCTGCAGGCCTCAAACCCGATCACATACAATTACCTCCTCCCTCTTCCACCCCATCCGCACTCAGCCTGGAGAGTCTATTGATTTCTCTGAAACTCAGCGGTGACCCC
>NW_015606934.1:0-570 GCF_001515605.1 Sinocyclocheilus anshuiensis | reverse complement strand
GACATTGACAAATTAATAATATTCAGAAGAGGATCTATGACTTCTAAAAGCACCTCTTTTAGTAGATTAGATAATATTGGGTATAACATACATGTCGTTGCTTAGATGATTTAACAAGTTTATATAATTCTTCCTCTTCTATAGCAGAGAATGAGTGGAATTGTTCATCATTGGATCTATAGAGGATTATCTGATGCAATAGTATCATTATTTGATAGTGATAGCATCAATTGGGAAATGTCTGTGCCTGCTGATGCTTTATTTTTCGTTAATTTAGACACTGCATGGAATAAATGCCTGTGGCTGTGTTTGTTTTCTTCTAAAAGAGATGAAAAGTCAGCAGATCTAGCAGTTTTCGAGACTTTTCTGTAGGAGGAAGTACTTTCCCTCCATGCAATATGAAATGCTTCTAGTTTTGTTTACTTGTTTTCACCATTTTCCAGGCAGCTCTCTTTAGGGCATGAGTGTGCTTGTTATACCAATGTGTCGGACTGTTTTTCTTAATCTTTTTTAAGCGTAACGAAGCAACCGTGTCTAAAATGCTAGAAAAGAGAGAGTTCATAGTTTCAT
>NW_015606933.1:0-570 GCF_001515605.1 Sinocyclocheilus anshuiensis | reverse complement strand
GCCCTGCCACAGAAAACTGAGGGCCTGTAAATCACTATGTCACAGCCACACCATCCGTCTTCGGGTATACAATAAAACAGGGATGCAGTTATAGAGAGAATGCCCAATATATATTTAATTTGAACAAAAAGAGAACATAAAGGCATTCCCTTCCATTCAAGACCAACAGTTTGAGATGTGCCTGGATGGACTGTACAGTGCGTTCAAACAGATATTTGGCTGATGGAAATGCTGATAATGACTTGAAGATAATTCTTTTGCCATCAGGGCTCTTTTGTTGCACTGTAACAGTGGAACGGTAATTTATGCTGCAGACTGCAGAACATTTATTGCATTTCCGATAGGTGAAGATGATATTGGACAGACACGTAAAATCATTTTGCACTTAACTATTTTTTTTCTTTTGGAATAAACATCTACCTCAATGAATCCATTCTTTTATTTAAGATGTCAGAGCAGCAGTCATTAGAGCATTATTTCAAAACCAAAGTACACAAGTCAGCAGTCAGAACTGACATTTACAATCTAGGTGGTTTGTGAGATAAACACAGGGTGATGATTAGTGATCAT
>NW_015606932.1:0-570 GCF_001515605.1 Sinocyclocheilus anshuiensis | reverse complement strand
TGTCAACATTGGCTACCAGAAATTGCTTACCCCACCTTTAATGTAGAGGTCTGATTACCAACAACTGTACTAATTCTATGTCTGGCAAAGAATATTCACATCATACTTCCTGAATACAAACAAGTTGAGGTCAGCCTGAAGTCATTTTCCAATTAAAAGTCTCACTCACAGTTTTGCTCCAAGCGAGTCCAGTGGTGTGGTGCTCCTTGATGTAGGTCTGAAGTTCAGTCCAGATGTTCAGATAGGAACGCACCCACTCAACATGACGGGGGTCTCTGGGGTCAGTGGAGACACAAAAAAAAGTTAAAGTGTTTGTTCAAGTGAACAAATAAATGTTCATGTACTACATAATTGCGAGGGAAATTGATGTGTTTAACAAAAAGTACCAAAGTACAGTAGAATCATGGTATCATTTGAAGATCCTTGGTGTAGCAAATATAAATACCATTATACATGGCTATGGTAATCATTATCACAATACCTTGTAAGGGACATTTCACATTAACATATCAAACTGACCTGATATGAACTAAATAAATAAAAAACAATGCACTAACGTGTCTTTGTAAT
>NW_015606931.1:0-570 GCF_001515605.1 Sinocyclocheilus anshuiensis | reverse complement strand
TGTATTGCTGTACACCCAAAGCGCTTTACAATCATATGAGGGGGTTTCTCCTCGACCTCCACCAGTGTGCAGCATCCACCTGAGATCTACTTTATTACTTTTAAAATCACAATTCATTACAGAGTACACCTTCTAGGGTTGTGATGTGATCTCACGATATCGTCGGAGTCTGAAAGTGAAATTAGCACAGAAGATGCCACCACTACATTTACATTACATTACAATGCACATTGCAGCACCGTCTCCACTTTCGTTTTGCTTTTTTATAGGAATAAAAGCATTTAATTCAGTTGGATAACGGTCACTTCAGTTCAGTTCAAGAATAGAGAATGCTAGTGTTAGAGGCTATTTTTTTTACAGAAAAAGAAAGCAAGTATTGTAAAGAGTGCAAGTGTTAAAAGGTCAAGTGTTTTTATATAAATAAATAAAAAGAAAACTAGTAGATAGAACAGAAATATAATAGAGAGTGCTAGTGTTAGAGGTTCAAGAATAGATCAGTTCTAAACTGAAAGTGTCTGCTCTGCCGGAATCAGGAGAGAGGGCTGGCGCAAAATGCGGCATCGGCATCTC
>NW_015606930.1:0-570 GCF_001515605.1 Sinocyclocheilus anshuiensis | reverse complement strand
TAACACAGAGCGCAGCAGTCTGTTCAGAGACAGGAGCTCTTATGTTTCGTTCTTGAAGAAGATGAGGAGGTTTCTGTGAGACGTTCAGCTACTGTAGATTCATCACACAACACTTAACCTTGAGTTGATGTCTGTTTTAAACTAACAATGTTCATAGGTGAATCTGACAAAAATGGTCAAATTTGACCAAATTCTCACTACTGTAAAAATGCTTTACATGTTTAAAAAACATGGCAAATGTCACAATACCAAAAATATGCATGCTTCTAACAAAAGGCTTCAGTTTCATTATGTATTTTTTTTTCTTTAAATTTTGGGGTGAAATATGTAGATTTTTTATGACCAGCTGAATAATTTAATGTTTTATCATCTGATAACCATTTTTTTAATTATTATATTCTACACTACAATTTAAAAAAAATATTAAATTGATCAAAAGTAACAGTAAAGAAATGTATAAAGTTACAAAATATTTCTGTTTCAAATAAATGCAAATTTTTCCACAAATATATATGAATTGTTTTTAACGTTGATAATAATCAGAAATGTTTCTTGAGCAGCAAATCAGCA
>NW_015606929.1:0-570 GCF_001515605.1 Sinocyclocheilus anshuiensis | reverse complement strand
TTCAGCGCCGAGATCTTATTGTTGCTCAGGATCCTGAGGAGACACGAAAACACAAGCCATAAATACCGAGCCAGAGGATTTACACACAAGCCGTCATCTTTACAGCCAGCAGCAGATTTATAGGAGTGCTTCATATCGGCGGTGTGTTTGTGGCTGTTTGCGGTCAGAATGGAGAAAACAAAACTTCTCCAGCAACACTTTCTCTGGAAATTAACTCGTTGGAGGTTCATTAAGGCATTATATTTACATTTATGCATTTGCAGAGACTTTTATTCAAAGCGACTCGCATTTAATTAGTTCATGGATTGCCTAAATATGACCTATGACCTTCCTGTTGCCAGAGTCACGCTCTGCTATTGCTACAGAAACACTATGAGAAATTAAACCTAGTTAGATGTTTTAGAAACGATTAAATGCAAGTCTGAGAGAAAGTGGAAAATGGTTATGAAAAAATTAATTCTGACCGTTCTTGGCCATGACAAATTAAATTGACATTATAAGTGGAGAAAGAAAAAAAATTAAATATTTAAAATACATAAAATAATATAATGTTAAAGCTATTTTATATAT
>NW_015606928.1:0-570 GCF_001515605.1 Sinocyclocheilus anshuiensis | reverse complement strand
GATTCCAATTATTGAAACAAATGAAGTGGAATTTGCCAACAAATGATTTTATACCTTTTCTTAAAATGATGAATGAATCAGTTACAGTTTTTCAAAAAGGGATTTTTAGAGGATGAATGAAGTCAGTTCCTCTACATTTCACACAGGTGCAGTTCATCACATTAACCTTTTTGTTATCTGCTTCTCTTTTGTAGAACAATGTGGGAGACTGGGGCTGGTTGTCACATGAGGAAGTTGTCACAAGGACTATATCTCAGTAATTAATTATTTTCCAGTTTACAAAAAAGCTTGTTTTCTCTGTCAGTAACTTATTTTTTTAATTCAAACAAATATATCATCATATTTCTGCTAATAGTGTTTATGTACAAAGTCGTGCACAACAAGGTCATGCACCAGTGGTCTGAAAGGAGCCTGCCAAAGACAATATTAATCACAGGAAATGGGATCATGTACAGCAGGGAGTGTCTCTGCAGTTTTCCATGGTCAGTCTGAACATGTGTACAGTTTCTGTAGTTTCTCTTTCTCTCTTCCCACTCTTTATTCTACTTTCCTTTTCTTCTTTATTATTAT
>NW_015606927.1:0-570 GCF_001515605.1 Sinocyclocheilus anshuiensis | reverse complement strand
ATCACTTTTAAGTTTGGCAACAACAATGCTGCAGGAGTGGAGATAGTGGCTGTGGAGAGGTATGGTAACTGACATCGGGACACCATTGTATTTTTTTTTTTAACTTCATTTCACATTATCTCCTAGTCTCTGTATAAAATAACCAGTGTTATTTTAGTATCAAATTAAATTAGCTCTTGATTTATGCGTTTCAGTTGTCATTTTAATTTGTTTTTACAAGGTTCTCATTAGCAAGCATTAGTCAATGCATTAACCATAATTAACTATGAGTAATACATTAGTTACAGTATTAAGTCATTTGTTATTATTAGTTAATAAAAATAGAACTGTTAATTGTTCATGTTAGCTCAGGTCCATTAAATTCTTTTAACACAGCAATTGTAAATATACCCTTTCCTTTTATCTATTCATATTTTTTGTTTGTTTTTGTTATTGTTTAGAAATGGTTAAATTAATAAATGCTCTAGAAGTATTTTCATTGTTTGTTTTGACTAATGTTGAAAACTAATGGAATGCTAAATAACCATTTTGGGGGAAGTCGTGGCCTAATGGTTAGAGAGTCAGACTCGT
>NW_015606926.1:0-562 GCF_001515605.1 Sinocyclocheilus anshuiensis | reverse complement strand
TCTCTCTCTCTCTCTCTCTCTCTCTCTCTCTCTCTCGTTCTCTCTGTTCTAATGCCTCAACTTCTCGTTTCAGACGACATTCTCTCTCTCTCTCTCTCTCTCTCTCTCTCTCTGTCACACTGCTCCTCTTTGCGACTCTCCTTCTGTTCGTCCTTCCTCTGTCCTGCTCGTCGTTCCTGCTGTCTGCTGATCATCACAGAGAGAAGGAGAGAGAGAGAGACGGCTGAATGAGAGTATGAGTTGTGCTCAGTCAATTACACAGAGCTCTGTGCCAAAGATGCCTGCTGTCAGGATGCCACAATCTGTTACTCACACACTACACACTCTATACACACACACACACACACACACACACACACTGTTGCTGTGTAAACTTTACTAAACATTATTTTAGTCAGGACCACTTTTGAAGACAATACATGTATTGGAAATTCTTTAATTTGGGGGAAGTTCAGGGGGGTTCAGGGGCTCAGCTGCCATTCTAGACAGTTTAAAGGGATAGTTCACCCAAAAATGTAAATTCTGTCATTAATGACTCACCCTCATGTCGTTCCAAACCCGT
>NW_015606925.1:0-570 GCF_001515605.1 Sinocyclocheilus anshuiensis | reverse complement strand
AACCAAATACACAAAATAATGTTCTTTTTTAGCAACGTCATATGATGTTGAAAAAAGAGCTTGTAACTAAACTCAAGCACACACATTTTGGACCATTTCTGCAATGCAATGGTAAATAAAGAAATGGTTGTTTGAAAATTTACAGCATATTCTTTACTCAATAAACACTATAAATATAAAGGCCAAGGTTCTATGCTTTTGAGGAGCAGAGTGTCTTAGTCTAGCATTTGTCGTCAGTCATAGCAAGTACCAATTAGTCTTAAATAGACTGGGTGTAGCACTTCGTCTTTAAAACATGAGATTTTTGTCAAATGACAGAAAAACTGAGCACCTACATAGCTCCAGTAAACTTTATAACCTGTAAGTGGATGAAAACATAATGATGCCTCTTTTTGAGTAGGTAGTAGAGGTAGACAAATGTTTTTCTTATTTTGAACATGTTGCCAGCAATCTGAGAAATCTTAAAAACATTTTGATCTATGTTATTGCTGTCAGGGTCATGGACCTGTTTTGTTATGTTTTGCTCCTGTTTCTGTTCCTGTGTTCCCTTTTTTGGTCATGTTCCTGTCC
>NW_015606924.1:0-570 GCF_001515605.1 Sinocyclocheilus anshuiensis | reverse complement strand
GTGACACTGAAGACTGGAGTAATGATGCTGACAATTCAGCTTTACCATCACAAGAAAAATTAACATTTTAATATACATATATTAAACCAGAAAAGTTATTTTAAATTGCAAAAATGTGTCATAATATTACTGTTTTTGTTTTATTTTGGTAAAAAAAAATGCAGCTAAGAAACTTTTTCAAAAACATTAAAAAATCTCAGAATTCAAACAGTAGTGTAGCATACTGTATACAAAAAAAAAATCAATCAGCTTCATTGATCAGACGTGTATGCATGCTCCATGACTTTTAACCCCATCACAATGGGTTAACCAGTCAGAAGAACTTGCAGACTAGACAAGAGCTCCACAAGTTCTGCATTCAAAAATAATTGCCTCCTGTGTTGTGATAACATTACAGAGTCCTAAAGGACGCGACTGTGCACATAAAAGAGAAATTGTGCATGTTCATTAGCATACCTAATTGTCATGAATCTTGTGTTCAACATCCACATCAGTCTAATCAACAATAATGAGTCTGTGTCATGTAAAGTGCAGACGGCACAGAGCCAGGAGCACTCTGACAGCAAAAAA
>NW_015606923.1:0-570 GCF_001515605.1 Sinocyclocheilus anshuiensis | reverse complement strand
AGTTTGAATTGCCCGCAATATACATAATGACCTCATTTCTCTTTTCCATCCATTGCTCCTTACCGACGGCCTCCTCCTGCATGCACTTTACTCTTCCATCTCATTTTCTCTCTCTGTTTTGACCTCTTCTACCTTTCATTTATCTTACACTGGAATATGAAATCTCACTCCCAAACAATTGATTTGTGCATTTTTAATAGAAAAATCAGGGTTTCATTTACTGTTTGTGTGAACATGCTTACATAGAAATCATGACTCATCAGAAAGTTAAAACATACACTACCATTCAAAAGTTCAGGGTCAGTATCAGTAGGATTTGCAAGAAATGTATGTTTTAATTTGGCAAGGATGCATTAATCTGTCAAATGTGACAGTAAAGGAAAAAGAAAATGTTCCAATTGTTTCTATTTCAAATAAATGCTGTTCTTTTGACGTTTCTATTCATCAAAGAATCCTGTTATAAATGCATCACAATTTCCAAAAATAAACAAATAAATAAAATAATTAAAAATTAAGCAGCACAACTGATTTCAGCATTGATAATAATAAGAAATGTTTCTTGAGCAGCAA
>NW_015606922.1:0-567 GCF_001515605.1 Sinocyclocheilus anshuiensis | reverse complement strand
ACACACACACACACACACACACACACACACAAATACATAATTATCTGCCTTCAAATGAACGAAATTCATTCTGATTAGGGTGATAGCATGAAACACTATATAAAAACAAGCTTTTTTTCGGTTTTTGAAAGAAGTCTCTCATGTTCACCAAGGCTGCATTTATTTTATGCACAATACAGTAAAAAACTGAAATACTGTGAAAAATTATTAAAAAAATGTTAAATAACTGTTTTCAGCAGCCATTACTCACAGTGTCACACAATTAAAAAAAAAAACATTCTAATATTCTAAATTGGTGCTTTAGAAACATTTCATAATCTTATCAATACTGCAAACAGTTATGCTGCTTAATATTTTTATGGAAACTGCGATAATTTTTTCAGGATTCTTTGAGGAATGGAAAGTTCAAAAGAGCAGCAATGACTTGAGAAACTGAAAACATTGCTAAATGTTTGAAAAAAATATGTTTTGCTTTAATAAGCGTGTGCATCTGTCTGCAGACAAATCTCCTTCTCTTTCTCTCTCTCAGACGTCACAATCAGCCTCCCTACCATCAAGCTTTTCAGT
>NW_015606921.1:0-570 GCF_001515605.1 Sinocyclocheilus anshuiensis | reverse complement strand
TTTGATGGTTTAAATTATGAAAATGTAGATATTAAGATCTATATTCAGTCTACTAAAAAATAAAAGTATTTTTATTGTTTTTATTTAATATTTGATTTATTTATTATTTGACTTATTTTGCAGTATAATAGTATTATTTCAATATGTTTCTTGTTTTGTTTGTTTTTATTCAATAATAATCACAATAAAAATATTTTATAGTCATATTGAATGGGTCAAAAGCAATGGGAATGTGGCCTATAAAAACTTGAGTGGAAAGAGTTATTTTTTTAAACTCAACCGTTAGTAAAAGAGGTTTGAGTTGGTTCTTATAAACAGTATACCCAAGTATGAACGATCAACTATTTCATGTTTTTCCAAAATTTTCAACCCTAAAGGAATATTTTGCATTCAAAAAAAGTCTTCAAAGTATGGTCTTTTTCAGCTTTTTAAAATTATTTCATGTTCTGTGCACATGCACTCCCCTTCTAAAATTATTAATTCTTTACGAATATAATATTTTTTTTCCAAATATTAATTATTTTCAAATAATCTTGAGCAATTTCTTATATTTTTCATATCACAATATAT
>NW_015606920.1:0-570 GCF_001515605.1 Sinocyclocheilus anshuiensis | reverse complement strand
ACTAATCCATAGAAACAATTACCTGGACTGTAGATTACTAATTTATAAATTAAGAGTTAATAAATTATTTGTTTTAATGGACTATCATGAACTAGACTTGAGTTCATGTACGAGTAAAACTAAGCTATTACAGGTTTGTATTGAGATACTGAAGACTGAAATAAACTATCACCTCTAGTCACTGCTGTATATATTTCTTATGAACATTACAGTTATGATGATTATGATTATTAACAACTAGTTCCATATCAGTGTCTTTTTCTCTCTGTGATTGTTTTCCTCTGTAGTCACTTTAACTACAGGTTCCTATTGTGACAAATTACCCCATAGTGTGAAGTCTTTTATTCTCTGGAAAATATTGTGTCTATACAGAAATTGTATTAACAATGAATGTGTGACAAATGTACAGTCACTTCTATATTCACAATCAAATTAAAATAGGGGTTAGTAGTACATTAAAATATACACATCTATAAAGTACTGGTTGTTTGAATTTCTATAAATTAATTTTAAATAGCTGCACTCACTGTTGTTGCAGATAAAATGTCGGTAAGCACTACATGGCAAATC
>NW_015606919.1:0-570 GCF_001515605.1 Sinocyclocheilus anshuiensis | reverse complement strand
TATGCTTTATTGATACAGAATATATATCTATATTCCATTGGAAGTGTACATGTTTTGTGTTGTAATTTAGTTTAAATGTTTAAATGCTCAATAGCCAATACAGATCTGATTTGATTCACCGTTCACTTCACGTTTAAGCCACTGGCATTGTAATATCTGCTGTAAAAGTGGTGAAGCTGTTAATTTTTTATTCATTTTTGAAGATGTCATCATTATGAGTGAAAGCTGTAAACTGTGGTGAATATTGCCTTTTTGCAAGAGGTTCCGACAACCGTTCCACGCTCGTGATCTGTAGAATGGCCATAGATCATGTTTGACTCAGAGCATTTCTCCAGTGCTGCTAGACAGAAAGGTTCTGAGTTGGAACCAGAGAAGGTTCGTTCATTTTTACATAACATTATTTTCTAATTGAATCTGTTCCAGACTTAAATATGACAAAGAACGCCTCTTCAGTGTATAAGTGCCTCAAAGTAGTATTGGGAGCAAGAGAATGAGATAGACTTTATTTAAAACTCAACACTCTGTGGTTTAGGATTGCAAACTGCAGAACAGATTTAAATATATTTTTCA
>NW_015606918.1:0-570 GCF_001515605.1 Sinocyclocheilus anshuiensis | reverse complement strand
CAGCATGTGTGTTGTCAAACTGATGAAGATGTTTTCTTAAGTTGCATGTGTTTTTTAATTTCTCTCTCGCCACCGTAGAATGTACTTAATAAGTTTACAAACAGCAGACATGAGCAGTAATCTTTCCTTTTAAATTAATATAACTCTTTTTAAAAAAATTTTTATATATATACTGATTCATTCATTCTTTATTTAACCAGGATAAAAACTCAGTGAGATTAAAACCTCTTACAAGAGTGACCTGGCCAAAAAAGCAGAAACAAATAACATAAATATACAAGTTTACATCAAGTTTACATGTCCTAAGCCTGTAAATATTTGTGTAATGTTGGTAATTTCCCTTGCTTATTAAAAAAATCACATTCATATTCATTACAGTAGCGAACATTTGAACGAGACATCTCAACATATGTATTACAAATGTCAAAGTGTTCATTCTGAAATCTGAATAAAAATGTATGCTTTGTAATGTATGCACCGTGTACAGTTATTCACTGTGCTTATGTAATTATGTTGTTGTAATATTGTTTTTATTAGTACCATAGGATAACTGCAAATGTTTCAAAAATG
>NW_015606917.1:0-570 GCF_001515605.1 Sinocyclocheilus anshuiensis | reverse complement strand
TGATTTCGGTTAGGTTTACAACAATTGCTGTTAATAACTCGTTTCATAATTCTTTCTATTTTCTCTCTATTTTGTACATAACTTCCTAAAACATTTGCACATTCATAATTCTATTTTATCTATATTAACATATATTTATTATTTCTTTTTGATAATTATTACTTTATTTCAGTTATGTTTTCAATAACTTCTGTTAATAAGTTTAGTTTCATTTTAGTTTCTAGTAGGCCTATATATTGGTACGGTATATGTGTTAAAATATTCTTAAAGATTAAAACTTATTTTATTAAACCAATTTGTCAGATTTAATGCACATTTGCAGATTGCGTAGGTTTGCTTTTGACATTGGTGGGGACATAAGAGCAGAGCACCTTTTTTTTAGAACTTTTATTCTAACTGTTTTGGACTGCTGTCTTGAACTGGGTGAGTTGTTCCAAACGCGGCTCTGGCAACGCACTGCGCTTCTGGTCCGGTGTGCTACTGTTCTTACTCTGCCCATGTTTTAAATCTGCGTATTGGAAAGCACGCAGTTTTCTAACGTATTTACTTTAACTTCTTAGGTAATATCAA
>NW_015606916.1:0-569 GCF_001515605.1 Sinocyclocheilus anshuiensis | reverse complement strand
AAACCCATCGGACATTCACAGCGGAAACTGCCGATCATGTTGATACACACGCCGTTCTCACACACTCCGGGAATCTCACGGCACTCGTCGATGTCTGCGGATCACACACACACACACACACACAGAGGGTGGATGTGAAATCTTGCAGACACAGAACTGTGTGTTTGAATGTCTTTGAGTGTATCTGTGTGTTTACCAATGACTTGACCGGTGTAAATGTCAATAAAATATCCAGGTCTCTCACTTCCACACAGCACAGCGAACTCATCTGCAGCAGAGAACAGCAGTGTGTTTTTGTCAGTATATCTGAAGATTTTTTAAAATCAAGACCTTTTTAATTAATATTAATACCATATGAGAGGTAGAGCAAAGTCAACTTTAACAACTTTACAGTTCAAATACAGATTCTGACAAAAACAAAGAGTTTTAAAAATGATAAACCTCACATTTCAGCTTTTAAAACATTTTTTAAGAAAAGGGAAAATTATAGTCAAAATTATAAACTGAAAATACATTTCAAATTTTATTATACACACACACACACACACACACATATATATATATATATA
>NW_015606915.1:0-570 GCF_001515605.1 Sinocyclocheilus anshuiensis | reverse complement strand
TATGGGCAGGTCTCCCACAGGTGTCTGTACTACAACCAATTTCATTTGGAATGATCTTACAGCTGATTAGCGAACAGGTCAAACAAGGTTAAAGCTTTAAAGTCCCACATCAGTAGCTTTTTCAGTCTGTTATTTGTTAAACAACCTCAGGAGAGACTCACATGTGAACACTGCATATCAGTGAGTAACAAAGCAAGCCTTTTTCTGTTTGAACTTTTCTGAATGAACTTTTGAATCTTTCCCTTCTCTCTTTGGCAGAGAGAGTGATTGCTTTGAAGTCTCACTTGCATAGAAACAGGTTATTTTGAAGAATATGTTGGATTCAAACTAAAAAATTACACAAAAGCACCATAAAAATGTCATAAAAATGATCCATGTGACTTTTGAAGCCTTTTCACTAATCAAATATGGTACCATTAGGGCTTTGCATCAGGTTTAAGTTGAGATCTACAGTGAAGATTTCTAGTGATCAATGTCTTATATTTTAATCTGTTTATTCCCAAATTAGTATGACTTCAAAAGATGTCTAAAAAATGTATGGGCCGCTTTTATAGTGCTTTTTTTTTTTTT
>NW_015606914.1:0-569 GCF_001515605.1 Sinocyclocheilus anshuiensis | reverse complement strand
AAATTTAAGGGGGTCTGAATACTTTCCGTACCCACTGTATAACAGTTCATTGATTAATTCAAAAATACAGGAATTTCTTTGAACATTTAAACACATTTGAAGATCAAAAAAGGTAAGGGAACTACCACACATGAAGGCCACAGGCCTGGCAACTACCAGCATTGTGTCCAACGAATTTTGGCCAAATGACAGTATTATAGTCTCTCCAGTTGCTGCAGAGTTTCTAATGCAGAGTCATTTCAACATTATTAACGTAAAGGGATATCTGACTTCCCGTAAGAGGCTTGAAACATCAGAGGGGGAATAAATTGCTGCAGAAAAATAAGTTGAAGTTAATTCAGCATGTTGAGCATCTTTGAACAACTTCATGAGTAATCCACGTTTTTGGGTTAATCGTGGAAAATTCAATTTCTAATGTCAGGATAATTTGGCTAATGCTGCAGCAGTGGGTGATTTTACCTTGGTGAACAGCCAACGACAAGACGTCTACACCTGTGAAAGCCCAGATAGGAATTGCTGTAATTGCTGTTCATTTATCATTTACTGGAACAGCAGAGGAAAAAAAAAAA
>NW_015606913.1:0-569 GCF_001515605.1 Sinocyclocheilus anshuiensis | reverse complement strand
ATATGTTTATTTTGAACAGTTCACAAAGAGAGAGCCGGAGGACACCAAGAGTGCTGATTCTGACCGTGACATCTTTAATGAGAAGCCGTCTAAAGAGGAAGTGATGGCAGCCACACAAGCAGAAGGGCCGAAAAGAGTGTCAGACAGCGCCATCATTCACACCACAATGGGAGACATCCATATCAAGCTCTTTCCTGTGGAGTATGTTTTATCGTTTAATAGCAGTTTGGCCTGAGAAGCCAGTATGCTTGTTTATTTATTTATTTTTCTCCTTAGATGCCCCAAAACTGTGGAGAACTTCTGCGTCCACAGTAGGAACGGTTATTACAACGGCCACATATGTCATCGTGTCATCAAGGTATGAGCTCCTGTCGAGTGTTTAGACGTGTTCCTCCGGATTGGTGGATGTGAGTTGAACAGGTGACTTCTCATGTGTAGGGCTTCATGATCCAGACCGGAGACCCCACAGGCACAGGGATGGGTGGAGAGAGCATCTGGGGGGGAGAGTTTGAGGACGAGTTTCATGCCACACTGAGGCACGACAGACCCTACACCCTCAGCATGGCCAA
>NW_015606912.1:0-569 GCF_001515605.1 Sinocyclocheilus anshuiensis | reverse complement strand
GGATTACTTGTGGATTATTGTGATGTTTTTATCAGCTGTTTGGCAAAAAACAAACTCATACAGTACATGATGAATGACCTGAGGGTGAATAAAGTTTCAGCAAATTTTCATTTTTGGATGAACTATTCCTATAGAGTTACGCACAGACTTTTAATGCTAGTTTTCAGGTTTGTTGGAATCTCTTACCTATTTGAGCACCTGTAATAGCGATGCCTGTCTTAGCAAACACCACAGAAGAACAGGCTCAAACATAAAACCTCAAAATAAGCAATTATCTGGCACAGGCGAATTGGCAGAAACATGTTCTCCTCTGGTTTCTTTCTGCTCATTAGCACTCCCCATCTTTAGATGTGTCCTCTTTTAGCACACTCTTTTCTCATTTTCCTCTCTCTCTCTCTATCTCGGTCTCGGCCTGTAGGCACGGGTTCTGTCTCCTGCTCTGTGCTGGTAATAAATGAGGGGGCTGTTCGGGCCGCTGGCACTCGCAGGGGGGCTAAATTACCACCATTGATTGTCCGCCTTCGACAACCTGACAAAAGACTTGATCACTCATCTTGTTAAAAGAGGAT
>NW_015606911.1:0-569 GCF_001515605.1 Sinocyclocheilus anshuiensis | reverse complement strand
AATGCTGATCCCAATGCATCTTTTTTATTATCTACATGGATATTATATTACACTAGATTATATTATATGAAGCACCATCACTTCAAATGAAATTAACTTGAAATCAGACCTTTGACAAATATGGAAAATATTGCCATAAATTGTAGCAACACCTTCCTCTTTACTATTTGGACGCAGCTCATATTTATAACAGTAATCTTGAGGGGTAAAATAATTTAAAGTAATGTAATCACCTGGTTTTAGACAGGTTTCTGTCAAACAGAGCATATCTAGGTTATGATCCGTGATCGTATAATTTACAAAAAGCACTTTCGTAGAAAGGGATCTAATATTCATTAAGACAAAGTTTTTAATTTGTTTATCTGTCTTATATATGTTTTTTATTTGTTGAACATCAATTAAATTATTGCCCTTAAACTGGTTTGGGCATTTTTTGTATTTGCTAGTTCAGGAAACAGACACAGTCTCTATAGTATGATATCTAGGTGAAGGATTCTCTATGTATATTTACATTTCCAGAGAGCTTTCCTGGAACCAGAGGACCACAGTGTCCTCATACTGCCTGCATT
>NW_015606910.1:0-569 GCF_001515605.1 Sinocyclocheilus anshuiensis | reverse complement strand
GGGAAAAAAAAAAAAAAAAACATCATACAAAATCTGGTTTTGTATGACTGAGATTGGTGACTCAGACATTGGCCAGATTTTCACTGTTTTCAGTAATGCTCTTCCTAAACAAAATGTTTGAAAAACCTTGTTCATACCACTATATTTATATTGCCAAGAAATGTAATTGCCTTTCAATGTTTAATTTTTGTCAATACTTTTCGTTCAGATTTTCAACAAAAAAAATGGTTTGTGAACAAGGAGCAAAATGCAGACAATATTTTTTTAAAGAGAAAAAGTGAGTCATTCTTAATTTTAGCTGTTTTTGTTTCTTTTTTTCATTCTTGGTTGTACAGCTGTTCTATTAAAACAAGGTTGTATCAAACATTGTGATATTGTGTTCAGTATTAACTCGCAGTTGAGAATGTGTGAACTCTTTGTAAATGTACAGTTATTTATGATGCTATATAAAAATGGTTACAGGTTTTCTTTTCCAATGAGGTTAATCAATGCCAAAGTTGTTTATATGTGCATTGGCAACATTCGACCTAATGGTTTTACAGCCGGCCAGCAGAGGGCATCATTTCCTA
>NW_015606909.1:0-569 GCF_001515605.1 Sinocyclocheilus anshuiensis | reverse complement strand
ATGATGCCACGTGTATATACTGTTTTGGGGAAGCAGGGGTCAGGCATTTATTTATGAAGGGAAGAATTTAATATATCTCGCATAATTTTTGTGTTGTGAAGTTACATTAACAATGTGATAAGAAGAGGACGTGAGCGTGATTGCGGAAGCGTTTGAGTTCAGGTTACTGCTGTGAGCAGGTGTTACTGTGTTACAGGGAAACTCTCCTGTTTTGTGTTACAGCATAACGCATGTTCAGTAGAAGTGCACTAACATACAGTGTACGTGTACGGAGAGTGTGTATCATTATGCTTGTCCCTATAGAGACACAGAAGAAATTACTTTTTTTACACTTGGCCATGAAGTCATTTTGTATATTCTGAAGAGTTTTGTGTTAAGTATAAATAGAGATAAAAGTTTGAGAAAGACGGATAAAACTGTGGTAAATCCAACTATTTGTTTTACAGACTTCCCTTTTTAGAAATACTGGCAATAACATTCATGAAAAAGAGGTTGAAGATGTTTCACTGTGTGCCTCATGGTCTGCTCAGCTGAAGCTGTTAGTAAGATCAGCAGACAATGCACTATAA
>NW_015606908.1:0-569 GCF_001515605.1 Sinocyclocheilus anshuiensis | reverse complement strand
CATCATCCGGGGATTTGAAGTGCACTTTTTCTTTCTGGAATTTTCAGTGTGAACGCACTAACCACACTATTTGTTCCAAAAAGTACACAAACTGGGCGCATCATATATTTTAATACATTATTGTTTATTCTAATTGTATTAGTTGTATTTAGCTTAAGCTGAATGTTGTCACCTTAATCGATGTTCATTCGTTCAAAACACTGCGCTAAAAACATTAAAACAACAGACAAACATTTATTTATATATGTTATGATTTATACTTTTTTTTGCACAAAAACAAATGGAGTGTCCTTAAATTGTTTTTAAGATGAATAATAATAAGTAATGCTTTTTGTATAGATAGTATAGTATAATATTATATTATAATGATTTCTGAAGGAAGACTGGAGTAATTATGCTGAAAATGTTGCTTTACATAACAGGAATAAATTACATTTTAAATATATTAAAATAGAATACAGTTACCTTTTATGTTGTAATAATATTTCAAAATATTAATGTTTTTATTATATTTTTAATCAAATAAATGCAGCTTTGATGAGACAAAAACTTTAAAAAATATATATATA
>NW_015606907.1:0-569 GCF_001515605.1 Sinocyclocheilus anshuiensis | reverse complement strand
GCTGTAATTTTGTTGTTGGCTGCTTTAAATGCTTGCTATTGTTAAATTCTGGTGGATTCTGATTGGCTGTCAATGTTTTTATTGTTCATCAGGTGAAAAGAAAAGTTCAGAAGTGATTTAAAGGATATTGTTGCTATGTGTTCTTATGATCTCCTTTATTTTTCTTTATGCATACTGAATTATGATTGGTCTTTACGTTTTTACATTTATTTATCAACTTATATAGCGCAGAGTTTTTATTATTATTATTATAATGATTATTATAAATAGGCAATACAATTTTAATTTGATTTACTTTTTCTTAAAAATAAAAATTTTTGCTGCCTGGCAACAGCATTTTCTTCAGGAAATGTGAATGAACTTTTAATTGTCAACATTTCTCTCCATCCTTACTTTAATTTCTCTTGCATTTTAACTGTACTGTTGTTTCTTTGCACCTTGTTCAGATAGTTACATCTCCCTCCGTCTCCTGCTACTCTCCCCTCTCTCTCTGCCCTTGAGTTTTTCTATTACCTTGTGGAAAACACCTCGCCTGGCATGACAAGCGCAGCGGATTGACACTAAATCAG
>NW_015606906.1:0-569 GCF_001515605.1 Sinocyclocheilus anshuiensis | reverse complement strand
ACACACACAGACACACACACAGCAGTTCAAGAACAAACCCAAAGGTTTTATCACAAACAAACACGATAACTGGAACTTATGACGTGAGAAAATCACACTGGAGGAAACTACTCATGTATTTAATATTAAATATTACATTTGTCTCCTGCAGAATTTATAAAACAGATTTCCTGCATTATTTCATTTGAAGCAATTTTCACTCAGAAATTGCTAGTAACTTCCACAAATAATTACAGAGAAGTGGCAAGTAACATTGAATTAAATGCGACATTTTTCTAGAGATATTGATGAAATAGTATTTTTTGTAAAATGTATTTCAGAAATCACTTTTTTACAGTCTAGGAAGAAACTGGTAAAGCTTTACAATAAGGTTTTTAAATTAAGATTAAATGCAACCATTAACTTGGATTAACACTAATACTTGCTTTGTTAATGTTAGTTTCTACATTTACTAATACATTTCAAAAATAAATGCTGTATATACGTTAAAGCATTATGAAACAATGCAAATTAACAATGAACAATAGTATATTTACATGACTAGACACAAAATCGCATTTGAGTTTCAG
>NW_015606905.1:0-569 GCF_001515605.1 Sinocyclocheilus anshuiensis | reverse complement strand
TGTTTTCACACTTTGGCTGCAATGTGGAAATTACGCATTGGAAATCTCATTAACTACCTTCGCTGTGTGTTGACATTTCATTTGCATCAGGCAAGCCGCACCACATTGCGGATTTCACACTCCATCCATCTCATTTCCTCCTCAGATATGTCTGTTGGCTCAAAAGGAAATAATGTATAACATTCATTTCCCCAGTCCGTTATTAATGCACAAACAAAACCGGCAATTATAAAAAAAAATTTCATGCGTTTTTTTCTTTCTTTCCCTTGCCTCTTCATTCCTCATTCCATTGGATTTTTCTTCATCCAGACAATTTTGTCAGCACACTTCAGAAAATTAATTATTTGGTTCTGATGTTGTCGTCTACAAATTTGACATACAATTCTTGATTAACACCCTAGTTGTGAGCACGTCAGAATTCAGCTCAGTAGGGGACAAGCCATCCAAAACAGCGATGTGAGTTTTGTTTTGTTTTTTGCTGCGTGTGTGAGAAAAAGTTCCGGATGCCTGTGATTAGTGTATAGAATGCTGCAAGAGTGACACTCAACCTGACATGAGGTGCACTTGTT
>NW_015606904.1:0-569 GCF_001515605.1 Sinocyclocheilus anshuiensis | reverse complement strand
GGGTGGGCCAGTCGAGTGGCCTCCGGCCGACCCTGCTCGCATTCCCTCGGAGCCAGCGGACGATAAGCCTGACGTGCTATCTGTCTCGCTCTTTCTCCCTCTCCGTCTCTCGCAGGCTCAGTAAGTACTGGCAGGCCGAGGTGGGGTTGTATGGTAAAGCAGTAAGTCTGTGTGTGTTATGCATGTTATACATGCTGGAAAGCGGGAGAGAGAGAGAAAAGGGGCGAGCTGACCCTCCGGTAACCTTGGCTTTGGTCCAGTCAGGGAGTCAGGCGGGACCTAAAGTCTGAGCCCCTCACCTCGTACCACTTCACCTTCCATTCAGATCAGTCCCGCGCCAGGGGCTATGCCCTCACGGGAGAGCACGGGGGTACTGAAAAGAGAGCCTGGTATTATTTTCCCCTTCTCTCCTTTTTTCTCTCTTTACCCCTGTTTCTTTTCCCTCTATTTTTCTTTCCTTATTTTCTCATTCTCCTCTGTGAATTTGTACTTAAAGGCTTGACGGAGAGGTTGTTTTACCGGTCTTGCCTCTTTAATAACCTCCATCTCAACCCTCATCACCTTCTTAC
>NW_015606903.1:0-569 GCF_001515605.1 Sinocyclocheilus anshuiensis | reverse complement strand
TAGGGACATGTGAGGCCGCTATAGCTGCTACATACACTTTGAGCGTGGATGAGGAGCGTCCCTTATCCAGCACCTCTTGTAAGAATGATAGAACCACTGACAGGTCAGAGGTAAATGGGTCTTCGCCGCGATTTGAGCACCAAGCGGAGAAAACCGACCACTTAAGGGCATAGAGGCATCTTGTAGACGGGGCTCTAGCTTCCGAAATAGTGTTTCAAACTCGCTCTGGGAGGCCTGTAGGCTCCCGTCGAGCGGCCAGAGGTGCAGGGCCCACAGCTTGGGCTGAGGGTGCCATATTGTCCCGTTCGCTTGAGAAAGGAGATCCCGTCTCAATGGAATGGGCCAGGGGGCTGCCACCAGCAGCCGTGTCAGCTCTGACAACCAAAGTTGGTTCTTCCAGAGGGGGGCCACCAAGAGGACCCTGTGTCCCTGCTCCTTGATTCGCCTGATTACCTGCGGGATCATGGCGATTGGGGGAAACGCATAAAGAAGGTTGGGCCAGTCGTGGGCCAACACGTCCTTGTTTTTGAGTAATAAATTGGGCAGTGAGAGTTGTCTTCTGAGGCGAA
>NW_015606902.1:0-569 GCF_001515605.1 Sinocyclocheilus anshuiensis | reverse complement strand
GACTGTAATACTGCTAATAGTCTCTTTATCGAATCTCATCTTTGTCACTAAATTTATTGGGTGTAATGGGCTGTAATAATATGTCCTATGCTTCTGCCTCCCCTGCACCCCTCCTCTCGCCTTTTCTTTTATTTTTGGTTATTTTTCTGGCATGCTGTCTGTAATATTCCTTTGTATGGTTTGACTCATCAAAGCCTCAATGTATGTCAAATCCAAACAGTCTGTCCGTAAGATAATTGTAACCGATGTGTTCTAATAGTTTGCATCAAAATGTTCAAATGCTTGTCCAGGTCATGTTCATCTATTCACTGTCCACATGTGTTTTTTGTGGATTTTTCTGTTTGTAGGATTTTGGGATTGAGGCTTTTACCATGAAAACCAAGATTTGCGTAGCTTCTTAGGTACAAAATACACCAAAGTTCCCATGATGCACAGATCAGGTAAGTTCCACCAGTCATTTGTCAATGAAATACACAATAAAGACATCCAAACTACCAAATGTTTGTTTTCCCAGGTGTATACCATCACTATGAGGACATGGAGAACATGGTACAGGTGTTGGAACTGGG
>NW_015606901.1:0-569 GCF_001515605.1 Sinocyclocheilus anshuiensis | reverse complement strand
CTCTTAGGTGATAACAAGCTTATATAGTCAAAACTTTCAAGGAAAGAGAACAAATATTTCATTTTATATTTATAGATTTATAGATATAGAGTGATTTTCTGATACATTCTGTTTGTGCACATGAACAATAAGCTATTATTCAGTGATAATTTGTATTAGCATCAAAAATTAATTTAGTTTTATCTTAGTTTTGAATTTTGATTCCTTAAATGAGTGTCATACCCAAATTTTATCATCATTTTAATAATACTCTGTTTATTAAAATATGGTAAAAAATAATTCATAGCAAATGTAAAAATGTTAGTTAAAAGCTTTTTTACTGAAATTACAACAACATCTTTAATTGTTAATAGTTAAATCTATAATGATTGCTTTTAGCAGACACAAATAATGTTTATTTATTTATTTCTGTTGCTTCATAACCAAGTTATTGGGGGTCACAGTGGATTGTTCAGATCACGGATACACCTTATCAACTACCGCGTTGTAGTCTTAAGTTATCAATACCCCTCATTGATCCGTGAGTCCTTTTCCCTCTTACCCAAGCATTTTTCTCACTGCTCTAAATG
>NW_015606900.1:0-569 GCF_001515605.1 Sinocyclocheilus anshuiensis | reverse complement strand
CACATCACAATGTGCATCACAATTATTTATGTTACTATTAAAAGCATTTGCAAGCATTTTTTAATTTGGTAAAGCAGCATAATTCTAGGTGAAGCATATTCTATGTGGAAAAAAAAATTAGTATAAGACTTCATTTAACCATCGGGAATTGATCATGAACAATTGCCTATATATGACTGGTGGTTGAAAAATAAGAGAGCATGGTGACCTTAAAGTCATTTCAGAGGCATAGAAAGAGGCATACATGTAAGACCATGTTTAAATAGGGTTTCAATGTTGGCTTGAGGGATATTGCCCAGTGTTGTAATACTTGAGTCTGGACATGGTCTTGGTCTTGTCATGGACTCTGAAGCATTTGAAGCATTCAGTCTTGACTCGGACTACAACACTGCAGATACATTTTCTTTTTCTCGCACATATGATCACACTGCTGGACACTGTGGAGGCTCGCGTGACACTGACTGAAAACTAGGCTTCATTCACCCCAAAGGAAAGCATATTTACACTGTCTGAATTGTTCAGACTAGGGCTGTTCATTTCGGTTATTTTTCCTAACCGACAACCGACGC
>NW_015606899.1:0-554 GCF_001515605.1 Sinocyclocheilus anshuiensis | reverse complement strand
AAAATTATAGTGAAAACAGAAAATCTACAAATAAAATTCCAAACATGAACAATAACTGTAATAGTAGATTCAGTGTTACTAAAATAACACCGATTGTACTGCAGATATTGGTAAATAGAGGCTAGTCGTATTGGATTGACATTTATTTCTTGTTTTAAGCATAAATTGAATACAATTCTGTGAGCTTTATGCTTAAAACGAGAAGAAACTGTTTGCCATTTCGGTAAAAAATTTATTTAAATGACTATATTTTCCAAAAACAAGATTTACACCAAATTTTACTTGAGTAACTCACACACAGAGATTATCAAGCGCAAATATGAGTGTTTGTATTTGTTTATTAATAATGTTTGTCCTCACAAACACACGTGAAATTTTCTCTGTAGAACATAAAAACAATTGACATTTACTTAGATTTAGTGTGATTCAAGGGTGTTTTACTATCATTAGGATAATATCATTTGATAATTTGAGACCATTTACATGATTTTTCTCTCTTTTTTTTTTTTGCATTTTTATGTGTGTGTGTGTGTGTGTGTGTGTGTGTGTGTGTG
>NW_015606898.1:0-569 GCF_001515605.1 Sinocyclocheilus anshuiensis | reverse complement strand
ATGATTATTGCACAGGTGTGCCTTAGGCTGGCCACAATAAAATAATTAAAATAATATCTTGTAATTATTAGAAATACAATATTAGAAATACAATATAAAAACGAGAAACAGAAGATGCTGGTGTCTCACCCAGACAGTTGGTGGGGTCCACCTGGTCCTTCAGAAAATCCACACACATTTTCTTGACCGGTTCAATCTGGTACTGGTTAGCGGCGTTCAGCAGAGACTGAACATTATTACTGTTCACTGAGATTCTGAAATAGAATCGAAACATGCATGAGCTCTAAATGCGTGTAAAATAGGTGTTATGCATCTGTGGAGAGATGTCACGTCTCACCGAGCCGTGTAGACGAACTCCACCAGCAGCTCGATGATCTCCGGTTCTGCTCCACCAAGCTCCACCTCGTGACTGGTGGCCTCCATCATACTCGCTGCACATGCAAGAGCAGCAGGATTTGTTTTAGATGTGCCTGTGTGTAACTGGAAAGATCTGTCAGATGCATGCTGAAGTGTTTCTCACATGTGAACATGAGGTTGAAGAAGTGGCTCGCGGCGGCCAGCACCACTCT
>NW_015606897.1:0-569 GCF_001515605.1 Sinocyclocheilus anshuiensis | reverse complement strand
GGAAAAATTGAAATCGCATCATATGACCCCTTTAAGATTTTTTGATGTTTTTGAAAGAAATATCTTATGTCCACCAAGGCTGCATTAAAAATGCAATTAAAATACAACAAAAAAAGAGTAATATTGTATCACAATTAAAAGTGTTTCATTTATTTTAAAATATATTTTTTATATTTTAAGCTGTTATTTACAGTATTCCTGTGATGCAAAGCTGAATTTTCAGCATTATTACATCCTTTAAAAATCATACTAATATGCTGATTTGATGCTTAAGAAACATGTATTATTATCATCAATGTTGAAAACAGTTGTGCAGTTTAATAAATTTGTGGAAACTGTGATACACTTTTTTTTTTTTTTCATTTGATGAATAGAAAGGTCAAATTAACATTTATTTATTAAAATTGTTTGTATTTATTTTCATTTTTTTGTAACAATGTAAATGTATTTACTGTCACTTATCAATTTAATGTGTCCTTGCTGAATAACAAATGTTAGTAACCTGAAACTTTCGACCCTGTAATGTGAACCTATAATATCCTGTATAATATAATATAATATAATATAAT
>NW_015606896.1:0-543 GCF_001515605.1 Sinocyclocheilus anshuiensis | reverse complement strand
GTGTGTGTGTGTGTGTGTGTGTGTGTGTGTGTCTCTCTCTCTCTCCCTCTCTCCCTCTCTCCCTCTCTCTCTCTCTCGCTCTCAGAAAGACAAGACAAGGAAGTGTTTACAACCTGGCACATATAAGCCTCCATTTCCAACTGATTTTGGGTGCACACACACACACACACACACACACACACACACCTGCAGGGCATCCTTGAGTTAGTATGCATGTGTGTGTCTAATGTGTGATCAAATGACACACCACAGTGCTAATGGTGAGGAGAGGAGGATGCTTTTATGTGTGTGGTATAAATGCTACCTGCAGCCTAATCTGTGCCTGTTTCTGTGTCTCTCTGCACGCGCGTGTGTGTGTGCATGACAGTTAACTGATTACCGAGGCACCTGCAGCTGTGAAACACACACACAGTGGAGGAAGATGAAGAGAGACTATAGGAAGGATGGATGGTGGGGCGGCACATGTGCTCCTGCTGCTTTTAAGAGTGTGTGTGTGTACCTGTAAGTGTGTGTGTGTGTGTGTGTGTGTGTGTGTGTGTGTGT
>NW_015606895.1:0-569 GCF_001515605.1 Sinocyclocheilus anshuiensis | reverse complement strand
CAAAGCTGCATGACAAGGTCTTTGGTTATCAGTCCGTCTGTACCTAATTTCTGTGATTCAGTCCTCAGAGACTTACTTTCTTGTTTGAGGACGAGAAGGAAATGAGATAGAGTTGTTTCTGTGCCTGGGAGGCAAGGTCACGACCTTTAACCTGCGCTCGCTGAGCTCAGGAGAGAACGAAGCGCTTATTTGTGTGCATTAGTAGAGCGCTGCCCTGCAGACAAACTCCCAGACTTCCCTGCACATCTGCCAGCCGTTATTAAACAGTGGCAGACTGCATGATCAGATGTAGAAATGATGATTGAGTCAGTGCTCTGTGGCATGTGCGGTTAAGTGTGTGTGTGTGTGTGTGTGTCCAGTGGGCTCAGTATGCTGCAGTTATGCAGGGAGACACACAAACTGCCGTGAATACTGTCAGGCCATCTTCCGCACAGACTCGTCGCCGACCGTCTCCCAAATCAACGCGGTCAAAGAGTACTGCCAGAGCATCAGTCCGCAGCTCATCGGCTGTGTGGCCAACTACACCAAATCCTACCCCATCCGGAGCCCCATCGACAGTACGTGCACCC
>NW_015606894.1:0-569 GCF_001515605.1 Sinocyclocheilus anshuiensis | reverse complement strand
TGGAGAGTCAGTGATTAATAACCCATTCATAACTACAGCATTTTGAAAAAAAAGGAGGAAAACAACTAAAAACAGCAGTCCAAAACTGATATTAAAAAGTAATAATAATTATTCAATTTATAAAACAACATATATATTTACTAGTTCTGTAATAAAATAAAATGTATCAACCCAAATCCTGCAAAACTGTCTCTCTTTCACATACTGTATGCATAATGCACCATCCACCAGCTGCTTGACCTCAAAAACATTTGTGCATTTTTCCATCCATTTATCAAATCCTTCCTTCAGTTTTACCTCAGCTGGTGTTCCCGAAGATTGGACAGCGCCTCCATTCCATGCATGTAGGAATATACAATTTCCAGGTCCTGCAGGTAAGAAGAGAAAGAAAGAGAAAAGATCAAAGTCTATTCATCTGCAAAAGCACACGCTCTCCCAGAATTCTCAGCGAAGGATGAGAAGACATATATATCATATTGAAATGAGTGGTACAGAAAATGGCACTGCTGAAACACATGGAGAAATGCAGTTACAGAAGAAAAATTGAAATGTCTCTCTAAAAATAATGG
>NW_015606893.1:0-569 GCF_001515605.1 Sinocyclocheilus anshuiensis | reverse complement strand
AATAATTCACTCTCGATTACAGTGGAGGCTTTAAATACATATACTTTCTGCCTACAAGTCACAAGTCCTGAATAGAAGTATCAGAGCGTGATCATACTGAGAGTATAACTGCAGCTTGTGAAAGAGTAATGAAACAGGGAGGATAAACATTTAGCCTTCTAAATGTTCATTTAGAAGAAATAAATATGACAATAGCAAAAATGGGATCGAAAAAGGTCATTCAAATGAAAGAGAGAGAGAGATAAAGCAACATAGAGAGAGAAAAATTCAACCATCACATGACACCATATCTTTTTTGGGGAGAGTGAGTTTTTCTCTACAGCGATTACATTGATCCATTCCAACGTCTGTCCTAATAATTTTGACTTGTGTTATTTTTATTTGCTATCATTCGCTATTTGTCTAATTACATAAGACTAGACCCATTTATTCAAATTTGATTGTGATCAGCCTAGAAGTCCTCCAACACATACTTGCTATAATTTAATTAAAGGAAAAGTTCACCCAAAAATGAAAATTTACTAAAAATGTACTCACTGGAACAGATTTGGAGAAATTGAGCATTACAT
>NW_015606892.1:0-560 GCF_001515605.1 Sinocyclocheilus anshuiensis | reverse complement strand
ATATATATATGTGTGTGTGTGTGTGTGTGTGTGTGTGTGTGAAAATTAATATATATATAAAATTTTAGGTGACCCTGGAAAAAACAAAAACAAAAGAAAACCATCATGTCCTTTAAAAGACTTCAAAATATAGGCAAATGAAAATGTCCATAACAGAGATAACAGAGTCAATGATGTGAGAATCATTTATGTTCTTTCTTTTGAGTTCAGAATTAAGTAGACTCTACTCTGCAGATGGTACATGTCTTTGAATGTTGGAGGCTTTCAACTGAAGGTGGGTGCTGTAATTTTATAATTCTCAACAATTTGCAAAGACTGCACCAAAACTGAGTCTGAAATGATGGCAGTGACGTCTAAAAATTATTTGACCTTGAATCACTAAGAAATACTTCACAAAACCTACTTGACACTAAATTAATAATAGTTATGAGAGTCAACCAGACTCTGGGGACTAGTAAGCTAGCAACGATACAAAAATGGTAGACATCATTGACCTTCCTACAATTCCTACTCAATTCAAGGCAGCCTACTTATATCCTTAACAGCTCATGTCGTGGGTT
>NW_015606891.1:0-569 GCF_001515605.1 Sinocyclocheilus anshuiensis | reverse complement strand
TATAGGCGCACTAAAGCACCAATTCATTATCGGCCTTAAATAAATATAAAATAGACAGTGGTACCTTTGGCAGTAAATATATGCTGCGTTTCAAAATACAATTTTGTAGTGGGGAAAAAAGGAGCGCGGTTTGTGAGTTGGCTTTTTTGATTGACACCCTGTCCCCAGGATCATGTTTAATCCCTGCTTCACTCCAGCCTTTTCATAACTCATTTCTCCGCGAGAGATGGGGACCCTGATGGTTGCCTGGGAGACGGCGATAGCGCTAAGCCATTTCCATGTCTGCAGCCCATTTGCAACAAAGGTCGTCACAAAGTCATTCCCCGACACAGCGCGCGTTTATGATGACACTTTCCCGTTCTTTTCTCCTCACCGAGCGCGTGCGTGCGCGCTCCCCAACATCAGCATCTGATGACGCGACTGCCCTTTCCGATCAAAGGAGATGCATGGCCTCGTGTAGGTGTCTTTATGCTATACCTCCCCCTCTCTATCGCTCCCTCCCCTCTCTAATGCGCAAGGAGAAAAATGCCTTTACTTTCAATCTAAATACTACAGAGAGCGCGAGGCGC
>NW_015606890.1:0-569 GCF_001515605.1 Sinocyclocheilus anshuiensis | reverse complement strand
TATAAAAATCTTGTCAGGCATACTTAGAACCAGAATCATTAGATGACATTAAAAGACTCCCCCAAAAACGAATTATAATTTAAACCTTTAACAATCTTTGCCACTATCCTTCAAACCACTTGATTTTACCCATTTGTCAGCAAGAAGTTTTTGATCATTTAAAATATAATACAATTTATTATGATGACTTATTCTTTTATGTATTTTAAAAATTACATGGCAGAATAAGTATGTTGTTTCAAATTTTTACATAAATATGTTACGTTGAATGACGATGGAACATTTCACCCATATTTTCACGTTATTTTCACAAAAGTTATTTGAAACATTAATGAAGACACTAACTTGTGTTTTTGTTTTCTAATCAATTTAATTTGAAATGGACACCAACATAATCTAATTTAAATATAAAATTTAAATTAGATTTATTTATAATACATGTTTTAATGTAAATACTCATTAAATATTATGTGCTCATTAAGTATTCATTAAATATTACTGAATGATATCTGAATGGTTAAAACAAGAATAAAACATTTGCCAATAAGGTAAGAATAATATAATATAAT
>NW_015606889.1:0-569 GCF_001515605.1 Sinocyclocheilus anshuiensis | reverse complement strand
TTGAAACAGATTTGGAGAAATGTAGCATTACATCACTTGCTCACCTCTGGGTGACATCAAAATAGGAGTCCAAACAGTTGAATAATCCACAAGTAATCCAGTCCATCAGTTACTGAAGTGAGTCAATTGTGAATTGAAAAGCTGCATGTTTGTAAAAAATCAAAGCCATCATTAAGTCACTTCTTGCCAAAATACCAGTCCATAATTCATAATAATGTTGAAAAGTGCATCCCCTGTTGTCCTCCCAAATTAAAATCCAATTGTTTTGTACTGTTTTCAATTGATCTGTGCATATTTCAGCCTGATTCAGATGAGACTATTTTTTTTTCACTGGAGAAAGCAACATTATGGATAGAGGACTCATATTTTAGCCGAAAGCAATGTTTTGAAGTTTACAATTTCTTAATGATGGATTACAATATGTAGCTTTTTACTTCACAGAATGTTAATTGATGGGCTGGAGTTGTGTGGATTACTTGTGGATTATTGTGATGCTTATCAGCTATTTGGACTCTTATTCTGAAGGCACCCATTCACTGCAGAGGATTCATTGGTGAGCAAGTGATGTA
>NW_015606888.1:0-569 GCF_001515605.1 Sinocyclocheilus anshuiensis | reverse complement strand
GCCCTACCTGCTGGCTATGATCCACCTTAAGAGCTGCACACCAATTCCTGCCCTACTCGTTTGTGTGAGAGAGAAAGAGCTATTCGCACACACAGCACATGCAACACAATACTGCTTTCAGTCTGCATGATTTGGTTGATCTGATTCAGGTCTAAATGGGGTCCAGAATGTTTTGTGAACAGATAACTCAAACCACATTCAGAGGTAATGGAAAACTCATGTGATCATGTTGAATTTATTGTATAAACACTAGCTAATCTGTCCTGTTGTGTTCTGGACAACAGTAAAGGACCGCCTACTCACCTGTCAATCAACCACAGCACTAAAACAGGGTTTAAACATTGCTGGTTATGTGCCCCTTTTGCAAGAAAATAACTGTTCAATTGAAACGTTTGGAAAAGCCTGTTTATACTTCACAGATTTGCTTGACATCAACATTCAATGACACAGATCAAGCACATTTAAAGTTCAGTTAATATAGCAGATAGACTAAAACATGTCACAAAACATCATCGTTTATGGTGAGAGTATGATTTAAAAGTACTTTTAAAAGTTTTTTTTTTTTTTTT
>NW_015606887.1:0-566 GCF_001515605.1 Sinocyclocheilus anshuiensis | reverse complement strand
TCTCTCTCTCACACACACACACACACACACACACACACACACATAGCATATAGTAACAAGCAAACTATTGGATTACAAATGGTACCAGGACCAAAATACCATAGTAATACCACAGTATCTGTGTTTAACAACTATCTGGTGGAAGCAAAGTAAGACCAAACAAAACTAGATTACTCTTACTTTCACCTCGACCCTTCTAAAATGTTATCAATACACACAATGCCTTACAGTAAGACGATACATAATCTAGTATGTAAGCATTAATAATCACTAACAACCAGCAATTCACTTCCGGCTTCATGCACCATC
The DNA here is from genome assembly GCF_001515605.1 of Sinocyclocheilus anshuiensis. NCBI lineage: Eukaryota > Metazoa > Chordata > Actinopteri > Cypriniformes > Cyprinidae > Sinocyclocheilus > Sinocyclocheilus anshuiensis. Next base: position 257 of record NW_015606887.1, on the reverse strand, counting down.
TGGTGTGAGCAGACCGCGAGACCCGCAAACTTTCTACAGCGCCTGTTTATGGGCTAGCATTCATTGTTAATGACATTTATGAACATAAGAGGTGTTTTTTGATGCCCACCTCCACGTCGATGTCCAGAAATCCTCCCTCGGCGACCTCAAACATCAGGCCCATTTTCGTGCCCGAGTTGACGTTCTCATAGAAACACTCCTCCGCGTGAGCGTCGATGCTCACAAAATAGCCGCTCGCCGTGTAAGACAGCGCGCCG
>NW_015606886.1:0-568 GCF_001515605.1 Sinocyclocheilus anshuiensis | reverse complement strand
GTTGGACCCTTTTCAAACCACGGTATTAGTTTCATCTGTGAGAGCGCTGCACGCATCAACAACGAGTAGGGAGAAGATGAGACAAAGAGACCCTCTGCCAAGCTGCACCCTGTGAATGCAGGTGAACAGATGAGATTTAAAAGACATTCAGGGATATTTTCTATATGGAGAAGTAACTATAGATTTTTATATTTTCTGAAGGAAAGAGTGGTGCTTACCTGTGCAAATTTCACTAGAATGATACTAGGATGTTGTAGGTGGTTACCAGGGCTTTGCTATGCAGTTTCTAGAGGTTTCTATGAGGTTACTTGTTGCTGGTTCAAGTTGAATAGCCTACCTTAAAGGGGTCCTATTATGCTTTTTCACTTTTTTCAACTTTAGTTAGTCTGTAATGTTGCTGATTGAGCATAAAAAAGATCTGCAGTTACAAAGCTCAAATCCACTTCAAAAGGAGATATTTTATTTAACAGAAATTACATTTCAAAAACTACAATGAACGACTCGTTTGGACTACAACGCATAATTTCCAGGATTTGTGATATCACAAATACCGACGAATGGGACGAGA
>NW_015606885.1:0-569 GCF_001515605.1 Sinocyclocheilus anshuiensis | reverse complement strand
GCGATTGAGCAGCACAGGCTTGAGGAGCTCCATCACTCTTCATCAATCTCTCACACACACATCCACTCTGCAGTGTGCCAGCAGAAACACTCATGGCAATGCAAGTCAACGGATTCAACTGCCTCTCTCTGGTTTGCAGTTTGCAGGTAAATCATTACAGGTACATCACAACATTGTGTCATGTCAAGAACAAAATATTCTAGTGAAATGATGCCGTCAAAGAATTTGCTTGGTAAAATACTGTTTTATGTAAAATTCTTAATATTTTTTGTTATGTAGAAACTGTTTTGTAAAGCACTTAAGACTGCTGTATTGTGAAAATAGACACAAATAAAGCAGTTTTCACAATATAGCCGCTCGTGCCTTATTGCTTCGAATCATGCCACTCATATGCCAGTCTCTTTTGTTCTAAAGACTTTCTGAATCTAAAGCTGTCAGATTGTACAACACCTGTAATTTCATTCAAAAATCACCATACTTACGAAACGGCAAGAAAAAACCTTCAGCTCCCATTTTAGTAGTACTGCTGTAACGGGGCTGACAAGACGTGAGACGTGCGGATCCATGTG
>NW_015606884.1:0-569 GCF_001515605.1 Sinocyclocheilus anshuiensis | reverse complement strand
GGGCCAACCAGCTGTGTACAAATGTGTGGAGCTTGCGTTTTTAGGCAACTCAGCTGTTGTTTTGTACTGAAAGACGAGCTTCCATCACACTTGTTGAAAACACTAAACGATATTGGATGTTCTCTGGAAAGGATCCATGTTTTTTCGCAAAGCCTGCGAGGCGAGCGCACATGAGCCGTCTCTGTAAATCTGGGAGATTTCAAAACCATCGTGGCATGTCAAAAATCAGGCAGGTTTGGTTCAGAAACTGAGAATGTAAGGTTCCTGCTAGATTACTAGACTACACAGAACAAGTCCAAATCATTAAAGGAACTGTCTAAAATTCCCTTGTGAAAGTCATGTCGCTTATAATGTGCTGCAGGGATGATGTATTATAGGCCGAAGCCCGGAAACAAGCATTTTAGCACTTCCAGTTCCATTGTCCTGAAGTAAATTTTATTTATTTATTTTTTCAATTTTAGTTAAATGCCTAAAGTTATGCATTTGACACATGCTTTTATCCAAAGCAACTTACATTGTGTTTTATCACTTCATGCATTCCCATACTGCATGGTTAATATCAATGAATT
>NW_015606883.1:0-569 GCF_001515605.1 Sinocyclocheilus anshuiensis | reverse complement strand
GTTTTGTAAAAAAAAAAAAAAAACTATTATTACTATTAGTAGTAGTAGTAGTAATCATAATAACAGTAATGATAATAGTAATAACAGTAATAATAATAATAATTATTAGTAGTATTTTATTTTGTCATATTATTACTATACTATTATATATTTCTTTATTGATTTGTTTAATTTTTTTAAATTAAATAAATAGTTATTTTATTAAATAAAATAAAAGACCGCTATCAATATTACTAATGAAAGTAAATAATAGAAATAATTAAACATAAATAATAGTAGTAGTTCTTATTTGTATTTTTACTGTTGTAAAAGTGCAGACACAGCAACGCAGATGCCAAGAGACACAGCGGGTGAGCAAAACATCCCGCTTTCAGACCGAAAATATTACTAATTATAATAAATCATAAAAATAACCAAATATAAATAATTATTTTATTTGTATTTATACCATTGTTCTATAAAAATAAATAACTATTATTATTATTATTAGTACTCTTTGTCTCAGCCTAGATCACGGCTAAAGGCAAGAGGTGATCGTGCATTTGCAATAGTTGGACCGAGGCTATGGA
>NW_015606882.1:0-569 GCF_001515605.1 Sinocyclocheilus anshuiensis | reverse complement strand
CACTGGTGCAAAAATGTACAAATGAGATTGTACAATTTCATATGAATTAGCCACTAATTCACCAAAACGTAAAATAGTGACACATTGCCATGAGATTGTGTTGGAATTACTTTTTCACATTTTTTAAGACTCTGTCAACTCTTTTCATAAATAATGAAAGTTAATGAAAGATAATGAAAGTTAAAGTTGTCATGGAATCAAAATGCACTCCATTTATAGCATATCGCATGTGAGTTTATTGTGAACAATTTTCATTATATTAAATTATTTTTGATGATCTGGTGGCATATGCCAGACTTCTACAAACATTTAGTCCACTTAACTGTTCTTAACTTAAATAAATTGACTGCAAACCTGCATTCAGATCTGCCTCAATCTAATCAAGAACTAATGAATAGAATTTGAATGATTTTTCCCCTTTTTCCCCCATCTGTTTCACTTGGATGTACATCACAATATGGAAGAAAAGATCTGTCGCTACTTCCGCTACTTCCCTTTCATCACAACTTTAAAAGGGTCATATGATGTTGCTAAAAAAAGAACATTATTTTGTGTATTTTGTGTAATGA
>NW_015606881.1:0-561 GCF_001515605.1 Sinocyclocheilus anshuiensis | reverse complement strand
TATTTTTCATATTTTTGCTCTCCTCTTGCCTGACATTTCATGCTGGGTAGCAACTGGAAACTGTTAATGTGTTAACCTGTTAGATTTTTGTCAGTGTGACGTGTGTGTGTGTGTGTGTGTGTGTGTGTGTGCGCAGGGGTTTCTTCTTGACAAGACCCCTCTGAATGAGTCCTGAAAAGGTTGTATAGGCTGAGCTTTAGGCCTGCAGCAAGAAAGTGGAACAAATGTTTTAAATGCAGAGTTAATTGCTTTTTCAGAAGCAAGTTGCGGCCCCATTGAGAGCTTTAAATTCCTGTGCTTGGTAAAGCAATCAGAGGGAGAAAGAGAGAGAGAGAATGAGAACAGACATAGACGGACATTCAGAAGCCAGGTGTGGTTCCTAAGCGTGGTTATAAACCCTGACACTGATGCTAAAGACATATCTACCCAAGCACCCCTCCTTCATCGCCACACACAACCAGAGATTGCCATAAACATGTTGATCATGTGAACCAGGGAGGAACAGAAAAGATCAGGATACTTTAAAGGAGACATATTATGCCCCTTTTTACAATATGTAAT
>NW_015606880.1:0-569 GCF_001515605.1 Sinocyclocheilus anshuiensis | reverse complement strand
ACACTTGTCAACTTGTTGAACAAAGTACATTTCTCAAAGACAAGCTACCTCTTCTCTCTAAATCCACTTTCCTCAAAGGCAAGAAATGTTTTAACCAGTAAACGCAATCATGTCCATAGTATTGTCGTAGAAATTCAAGCTGGTGCCTGTCATTATTCCACTTGGCCATTGTTATGAATCCCTGTGGTACAGCTGTCATGTATCTGAGCTCCTTCACGTCTAGTGCGACATAATCCTCTCCATCATAACCGTACTGATCAAACCCTTCTGAAGCTCCAGTCTGATCATCCCAATCACATCCATACATCCTCTGATACGTATGAACACCTGAAGAAGAAAAGGAGATACCATAAGATCTGCTCCTTTTTTAATGTATATAAGGTAAACTTTGAAATTTGAAACTGTAGTATAAAGTATTTTAACTCACCATGTGACTGATTGAATCGCTCTATTAGAACATGAATATTGTTTTTGTAGATCTGCTGTACTTGTTGTCTGATCTCAGTGTCTTCTTTCCACGTGTCTGTAGATTCAAACTCCTTCATCCAGTCCTGTCTGGGAATCAGCTT
>NW_015606879.1:0-569 GCF_001515605.1 Sinocyclocheilus anshuiensis | reverse complement strand
ATATTATATAGCTCTAAAAAAAATCTGGTAGAAATTGTGAGCATTTTTTTAATAGATAAATCACAAAAGGAACTAAGCAAAAATCATATCCAGAGTGCTTAGCAAGGGCAGAACTGAGTTGGGTTCAACTTTATGCAAATGCACAGCGATGCAATGACTAGTATCAATGGGAGTGAAGACAATGAAGCTCACGTGATCTGACTCCTGATACAGTTGGATATTGCAGTGACTCAGTGACCCCCAGCGAGTCTAAACTGTAGTGCTGTTGGTATATATTTGACTCTCAGGAACTTGAGATACCAGCCTCTACCAGTTGGGTGTGTCATTTGATTATAATGGAGAATGTCTGAGAACTACTTTTAGGCTCACTGCAGGAGCAAGTCACAGCAGAGACGACCTGGGAATCATAAGAAAAATTATGTAAGTTCCCATGTGTTGAGGAACTTGTTTTTGTGGGTGTGAGAAAAAATTTTACTCACAGTTTCAGTAAGGATCAAGTAGTTTCCTATTTCCTTGTTGATTTGTTTAATTTACTGATGTTTGTTTTGGGAGTTCATGTATTGCGTGTT
>NW_015606878.1:0-569 GCF_001515605.1 Sinocyclocheilus anshuiensis | reverse complement strand
TAATTATTTTTTTTAATACTTTTTTTCATTTTCTTTTTTTTCGCAATTTATTTTGAGCGATAGTTCCCTTGGAATCATCTGGGATTAAATGAAGGTCATGCAAGGTCTTATAATGGGATTGAACCTTCAGTGTTCAGCAATCTATTCTTTAATTACAGCACAACCACCACAACATTAGGTAAAACAGAGCTGCCTTTGAATCAATATTTCACACAACATGCATACAAGGGAGCATTGTGGGTAACATCTAAAATAAAATAAATCAGTAACTAAATCCCTAAATGCTTTATAGTGACATGAATGAATGAAAATATGGATAGATGGATGCATGATGGATGATAGATGTTCAAGCGTAGAGAAAGACAAACAATAGGTAATGATACAATATAATTGTAAAATAATTGAAAGGCCTGCATGACTGAGAGGCAGAAACATTAACCATACAGCCATGCATGACAGCAGAGTGACAGAAAGATCCAAAATAACATGATCCAGGTCACTTCCCCTATAAAACGTCCTCTAAGCACAAATCCAAGGGGACTTTGAATAAATTACTACAGGAAGAGCTT
>NW_015606877.1:0-569 GCF_001515605.1 Sinocyclocheilus anshuiensis | reverse complement strand
AATTTTTAAACTGAAAGTCTAAGGTCTTGGGGAATTATACAACATGTACAATGTGACCTTTATCTACAAAAACAACAGTTGAAAGCATTTTAATAAAAACAAATTCCTGGAACACAAAAGTACCCATAGCTTTGAAATAATGAGAGACAAAAAAATAGAGTTTATTTTTACCTACGTTTTGCACTTGTTTCATATTAGGTAACGTAATAATAAATACAAAACCATGTGGATGAATGCTTACTTTATGTCCAAACAAAGGAAATGTGTACTATATCAAATGTTTTGTGCCAATGTGACTAAGGAATTTCTCTCTCTCACTCACGTCTTTCAGCTAAATCTGGCACAGTTCAGTAGGTACACCAAGCATACATCAAAATGTTATTCATTCAAAAACATAATATTCATTGCAAACCCGTATACATTTAGGTAATGAGGCAATTACCTCCCCACAGATGTGTGTTTTAATGGCTAGATGGCAGCCAGCGCCGAGACCACATTCAAATGTTTCGGGAGTCTTTGGAGTGCCTGCAGACAGTGAGGGATTTCACACCATTTTATGAAGAAGACTT
>NW_015606876.1:0-568 GCF_001515605.1 Sinocyclocheilus anshuiensis | reverse complement strand
GCGCTGGCACAGGTCTTTAACACGCTGGTATTTGGGCAGGTAGTTTTCCTCCTGGGCCATATCCTTCCCATCATTCAACACTTTATGCAGCAGTTTTCTGTCACCAGAGAAGAAGAGAAAAACCTCATGTTATCTGAATAAACATACGCTGACCTTTCACACCAAAAACCCAGAGCTCTCCGGCTGTTTTCACATTTAATTTGCGCTGACTCACCCTCTCTCCACCAGGAACGAGTCCCTCCACACTTTTCCTTTCTTGTTGAGCTGGAACCTGCAATTAGGAGAGATGGATGGAAATTGATCTACCGGCTTTGTTACTGATCACCTGGAACAGCAAATTGTCCAGAAATGGGCCGTTTCTCAGTGGACTCAAACGATGACTAAATGCAACAAGTTGAGGCCGAGATTGAAAAAGAGTGAAAAAATCGTAATGCTGAAAAACTGAAACCCAGCCTGCAATTGAAAGTGTTTTTTCTTCCCCTCTACTATCCCTGATGAAAAACAGAAGGAGATGTGGAGGTGAGGAAACACAAGTGCTCTGTGCACCTCCTGACCTTCTCTGCAGATA
>NW_015606875.1:0-568 GCF_001515605.1 Sinocyclocheilus anshuiensis | reverse complement strand
ATTTGGACTCTCATTCTGACGGCACCCATTCACTGCAGAGGATCTCATTGCTGAGCAAGTGATATAATGCTAAATTTCTACAAATCTGATCTTATTATTCATCATTATTCATTATGTTCTTTATTCTAGAAATGGTATTTCAGTTGCAGTGAATTTAAGGCAGTGTGTTTGTATTATGCACTTGTGAGTGTTTTTGTTTGAATGGTTTCATTTCCTCTTTGGTTCAGAACAGTCACAAAAGTTTGCAAATGTCATACTGTGTATTAAAACATACAGACATGTAATGGTGCCAAGCTGCAGAGCTCGTCTCTGAGCAGGAAGTTGGTCGAGAGATTTCAAAAGCGAACCATCCACGTGCCCGTGTGTGCCTGTGTGTTCCTGTGCAAACAGCAATTGTCTCTTGTGTGTTATGTAGAGATTAACAGGAAGCTGTTGTTGTCGTTCTCTGTGAGCGGAAGCCATCGCAGTATATGGTGTCAGTGGCTCTAATAACAGACAGAACCGTGTTTGATCTGAGGAGAACGGGAGAGGAGAGGAGGTGATGGACAGTGAAGGAGATGCGGGAGAT
>NW_015606874.1:0-568 GCF_001515605.1 Sinocyclocheilus anshuiensis | reverse complement strand
GGCCACCCAGAACCCACTATCTCCTGGAAGAGGAACAATGTGAAAGTGAACGACAAGGACGAGAGGATAACGGTGAATGTCCTCATTTCTCTCATCTCTTTTTCTTTCTTTCTATACATTTTCAAATAGGCCTACGTGTCAAATAAATACCATTCTTGTTCTATTCATCAAAGAATCCTAAAAAAATATACATCATGGTTTCCACAAAAATATTAAGAAGCACAATGTTTTCAACATTGGTGATAATAATGATAAGAAATGTTTCTTGAGCACAGAGTCATCATATCTGAAGGATCATGTGACACTGAAGACTTCAAATATTAAAGAGTAAAGATAAAATTTTTATTGACTCTAGAATGAATCTCAATTTCAATGTACTTTATTATTTGTTTCCATCTAATATTGACAAAGCGTGGAAACAAATCAGTTTTGAATAGAAGCAAAAACATATGTATGGTAACATTTTGAAAAACAAAGGAAGAAGTTCAGAGAGGACATTAGTCTTAATAACTCAAACAAACATGCACAAGCTAACAAATAGGAATTTATATATATATATATATATATA
>NW_015606873.1:0-568 GCF_001515605.1 Sinocyclocheilus anshuiensis | reverse complement strand
GAATTTTTTAAACATTGTTTTCCAGTTAAAATATCTTGAATAAGTGTACATTATCTTCTCTTACTGCACCAACAGATGGGTTTAAATTGGTCTAAATTTAAACAAGTAAAAATCTGCCAGTGCAGATTGTATTCAAGATATTTTAACTGGAAAACAATTTTTAAAATTCTAAAACTAATTAGAATTTTTTTCTACTTATTTTAAGCCAACGTTTTAAAGCCAAAACAGCCAAATGGTTCAAATTATGCGAAGCATCTTGTCGTACTGAGATTGAGATGCTTCCTCTCTGTCATAGACAAATGCTGCTGCTACAAGCAGTTTCATAAAGTAAATGTGACAAAACTGTCTATGTCAAGCTCCAAATGCCCACTGTCCCCTCCATAAATGACACCCATGGTAACAGGAAAATGCTGATACAACATTTTTTGTAATTAATTTTTTGAAAAGCTTCAGAGGTTCTGTCAGGTGTTCACAGAACACCACTGGCATTGAATAGAATAAATATTATGCCACACTGATTGCACAAATATTGCATTTTAGAACGCTTCTACTCTCATTAACTAAAAGG
>NW_015606872.1:0-568 GCF_001515605.1 Sinocyclocheilus anshuiensis | reverse complement strand
TTGAGATGTATTTATTTTTTTCTGTTTTCGTCTTAAAGTACTTTGTGTTGATCTCTACCATAACACAATAAAATGTGAATAGGCTACATAAGAAAATAGCATAAAGGGAAAAAGGTATTATGTAGCACTCAAAAATACATTATTTGTGTTTTCACTTGCTATGCCTTTTCCTGAATCTATAATAGAGCTTTTTTTCATAATTCAAAATTTCAGTCTAAATGGAAATGACACATAATAAAAAATATTCTGCTTAAGTAATAGGCTAGTTACACATCACCTGTGTCATATTTCATCTCAAGCATCCCTTCACTGACACTGTCTCCTTTGTAAGTACACTAATGTTGAATGTTTATTTCACTCTTTGTTTATAGATTTTTTTTTTCTTTCTAAATAAGTTATATTTTTTATGATGGTATTGCATTGCTTAAGTTTGAAAACTGGGACCACAGTTAAACAATTCAATTATAGAAAAGGCATTTGAAAAGTAGCAAAAATTAATAATGAAAACATTCTAATAGGTTTCCAAGTGTGTTGTGATGTGATTTTAATGTAAAACAAAAATAAAAAA
>NW_015606871.1:0-568 GCF_001515605.1 Sinocyclocheilus anshuiensis | reverse complement strand
TTATGGGCTAATTTTCATTTTTGGGTGAACTAACCCTTTAATCAAGTTGCCCTGGAAGCATATTTTAAGTCATTTTTTGCTCAATTCCATTTTGTGACACCAGGGGCATCAAAAATACACTTCACCATTGACCACAGATTAAAGCAACTACATGCAAGTTGTATCCTAAATGTAAGTTTACATCATTGAAATATCAGTTCTAAATCATTCTGATGGTACACAGACGTCTAATAAGGCAAAGGTTTGTCTTGTCCAAATGTCTGTTCTGGGGGTAAGTTTGGTGAGCGGGTACAAAAGTCTGTGAAAAGGGTACATTGCTTTATGGCTGCAACAAATACATGTGTACTGCTATCCACTGTAAAAACGGCAGTGATATTATATATGCCTTTTTGGTATTAAATACAAAAAAAGCCCAACAAAGACTACATAAAGTTGCTTTAAATAAATTCAAAAATCATCAATTCATTTATAGTTGGCAGCAAAAATCCCTTAAAATAAATCAGTCACAAAATAGCCCATCTAAAACTGCTGCTTTGTCTAGTATAAACTATACAAAATGAGAAAAGAA
>NW_015606870.1:0-568 GCF_001515605.1 Sinocyclocheilus anshuiensis | reverse complement strand
TTGTTTAAGTTATTATTACTTAATCAAAACAACCCAACTGCAGTTAGATTGATATTACTTGGAATGCGCAATGAAAAAAAAACGTGATTTCTGAAAAAAATAAAATAAATAATAGAGTTATCGGTTTTTGCAAATTAACTCCTCATATAGAAGTAAAATCAGACATGCATACATTTTTACATTCAAGTAATTTTTGGCTATATATGCTTTGACTTTTGAGTTCACTTATTGATGTTCTATATTTTTGTTCTCTACATAGAGAGAGAGAGAGAACATCGACGGAGCAACACATTTTGTGGAGTAAGTAAAAATGACAAATGTATGAGATGGCATACACATTCAGGTAAAAGGCATGGGTTACGTGGCTTTATTGATACAAACAGGTTAGTAGTAGCCTATTGTCATGATCCCAGCCTGTGTTACTATCTTGTGTGTTGTACTCTTATTTTGAAACGTATTTTCCCCAGTGTTTCTGTGTTCACTCCTGGGGCAAGTTCAAGCTCAAACCGGTGCGCAACGTTTAGCTACGGTTTCCGGTTTGAACGACATGTTTCCTGGAAACAGTGTG
>NW_015606869.1:0-568 GCF_001515605.1 Sinocyclocheilus anshuiensis | reverse complement strand
TGTTTCATACCTTCCTAATATTTCCAGTAGTTCGGCTATTCCGTTATGATGCTCTGTTTCATAGATGAACCTGTATGGAGATAAAACACATATTGTATATCAATTTATATATTACAGATATTATACATCAATCAATAAAATCATAGTATAATCAATCATCAACTGATCTAGAGTTCCCCAAATCTTTAAGATCTAACCAAAAAACTGAATGAGGGCTGTGGGCCAAAAATAAATGTTATATTAAAATGAATAAAAAATAATAAAAAAAAACAATAATTAAAAAAAAAAAACTTTTTGAAATTTTAAAAATATTTAAAAAATTAAATTATCTTATATTGCTTTTACATTTCAATGCAAAAAAAAAGATATTCTTCAATGGCATGTTTTTTCTTATTTTCCAAATCAAATCAAAGGTTATCAGGGGTCAACTTTGGCAGATATTATATTAAGTTTCACTCAGAATTGTCATGTTATGAAACTAGTGTAGGGCAATTTTTGAGATTTTATTGATTAATTCGAATGTAATTTTTTGCCACGATTTTATTTTTTAGAAATCGAGGAATCGCGA
>NW_015606868.1:0-568 GCF_001515605.1 Sinocyclocheilus anshuiensis | reverse complement strand
CTTGGCCCAAACTCATGAGCGCAGCGATCACAGATTGCAACAAAACGGAGCACCACAGGATGTCAGCTGACCTTCTATCAGCAAAAGAGTTTGCATGGTCAGACATGACCCATAGGTCAAAGGAGGGCTCACCCAAACACACAGGAGGGGAGGGAACAGAGATTTGTTTAACTTTGCCACTGTTTTTGACTTCTGTTACGAGTCCAGATTTTTGGTAACACTTTACAGTGTACATATTACATATTACATGTAAATGAAGTTGGTAACAACAGCAATTAAAAGTAAAAACAGTGTTACAGGTAATGTGTTACAGTACATGAAACACATAGGAGGGAAAATAAAATAGATTTGCTGCACTTCGCCACTGTTTTGACTTCTAGATTCATTTTGGTAACACTTTACTCTACACATTATACATATTACATGAAATCAATTACAACAGCAATAATACAATTTTTTTTTACAAATGTAACAAAAACTGTTACAAGCAATGCATGTTACATTAAAGGGGTCATAGGATGCACATTTCCCACAAGTTGATATGATTCTTTAGGGTCTTAATGAAAAG
>NW_015606867.1:0-568 GCF_001515605.1 Sinocyclocheilus anshuiensis | reverse complement strand
GTTGTTGTTGTTTTTTTAAACCTTCCTGAATGTGTAGAGTTGGACATTTGTAACTAACGTTACGTACAAACTATTAAATAATGTATATCAGTTTACCCCTTATGTTTCTTTGGCCATATCAAGAGCGTATATAAAAAAAAGAGCGTTTTCATAATACACACATTAATTTTTTTTTTTTTTAAAGTGTGTATTATGAAAATACGCTCTTGATATGGCCAAAGAAACATAAGGGGTAAACTGATATACATTATTTAACGGTGTAGTACTGCTGAAGATAAGTGCAATGTGACATATTACATGTATTTTAACACTTAAGTTAAGAGAAAAGAAGAAATGGTTTTAAATAAATTAACGTTAGTCTACTTTAAACAAAAATAAATAAATAATAAAAACTAACAAAATGGTTTATGTTTATGCCTATGTTTACACAAACTTTTAAAGGATGGAAGAAATCAAATCGCTCTCTGGAGGAAAAAATAGGTGGCTCTTAAAAGAGCCTTTGGTTTGAGAATAAACTTCGCTCGGTTTACTTGGTCTTGGCAGGTTTCTCGGTTTTCTTGGGCAGCAG
>NW_015606866.1:0-558 GCF_001515605.1 Sinocyclocheilus anshuiensis | reverse complement strand
AGAGGGATGGAAAGTGCCTCTCCATGCAGAATACTAATATGCTAATTTAGCGTTGGCAAATCTGAATGTTTTTCTTTAGCAGCCTGCCACCACACGCACACACACACACACAACAATTTACTCTCACTGACTAAAGAGTGGCAAGGGCGAGTGCAAAGGAGAGGAGGAGACAATGATTGACAATTGGTAGTGTCTGGCATCCAGTAATGGAGAGAAAGGGAGCTCAGGAGGAAGTGATGCACACGTATCAGCAGAGCTGTTCTTCATTGCTTGGCTGATGGAGCAGAAGTCCAACAACAGAGTTTAAGAGCGCCATACCTTGCCACTTACATCTGCAGTGCTTTATAAGTGTTTATACAATTAGATTTCATATAACCCACTGAAATATAATTGTTTCGAATGGGATCATGAATGTAAACGGACTGATATTTTGATGAGAAACACATTAGTAAAATAATGTTTTAAAATTAATTTAATAAGGCAAGAAAGAGGTTTGTATGCTACAGTGATTTTTCTCAAGGAGTTTTTTTTTTTTTTTTTTTTTTTTTTTTTTTTTCT
>NW_015606865.1:0-568 GCF_001515605.1 Sinocyclocheilus anshuiensis | reverse complement strand
TCATTAGCTTCAATGTGCTTGCAATCACTGTAACCAATCAGCTGATATTTATTTAAATTTTCGTTAGGAGTTGTGAAAGAAAGACTGTTTTCAGATGCATGCTTTGATGTAGCCAAAGAGGACTCATGCGTTGCCCTGGCATTTATCGTGTCGGAGCACACCGCAAGACATTTACACCTCATAATAAGCCTACCTGGCATTCTGACAAATTCCCCCAATGTTCCGAGGTCAGATTAACATGAAAAATGTCACGAGTCTCCCCGGCCCCTTCTCATTATTCCAGCTCTTAAAGCACAAAAACCGCAAAATAAAAAAAAGACCTTTGCTGCTTTTCCCTGCTGTTAGAACCTAAATTAATTTCTCAGTGGCTCACTATCTGCTTAACACTATAGCCTGCGAATAAAAAAACTGAAATTGAATAAATTAAAATTAATAATAGGCTAAAATAAAAAATAAAAAAAAGCATTTCTGTTTGAAATGTTCATTGAATTGAAATAAATGTTGACTGAAATAAAATAAAATATGAAAAACCATAAAGACAGTAAAGTATAGTTTATATATATATATA
>NW_015606864.1:0-568 GCF_001515605.1 Sinocyclocheilus anshuiensis | reverse complement strand
TTTTTTTTTGGTGTGCCACCCCAAGATTTGCTGTGACCTTCTCTGGCCACCCCTATTAAAATTTTCTGGGGGTGTCACTGAGAGACAGCAATTGCATTTGCAGTGTGAGCATGCTATGGGCTGTTTACTTTTTTTTTTTCAGGCACAATCATGGGGTACAAGAGGGATATGCACTTAAATGTTTCCCCTGTGAACATTCAACAGAGTCTCAATGGTGATCTCAAAACCATTTTGAATCAACTGTGAATACAGTCTGTTTATAGGTAGACATAAACAGGAATCTCTTAAGCAATGTTCAGGTGGCTGTATGATTGAGTGGGTAAATGTTCCTTGATTCAATTTAAAGAATCATGTCTTTAAAATCCCATTTAGATTGCGAAGAATGTTTTGCAAATGTGTCCTTTCACTGAACTTGGGTCTTTAAACAAAGACACTTTTGAATGAGAATGATCTAACTAACTAGTTACAGTTACAGGTCATGAGTTTGACCTGTGTATGATCTCGTAAGAGGTGTGGGATTCATCTGACAAGAAGAAGAATTGCAAGTTTTTTTTTTTTTTTTAAAGTA
>NW_015606863.1:0-568 GCF_001515605.1 Sinocyclocheilus anshuiensis | reverse complement strand
GATTCGAGGATCAGAACTAACTGTTATACATATAGGCTAACAATTAATAGCCCAACGATCTTATTGTCAGGTCTATGTTCTTTTATGTGGACCTTTTTTTTTAGTATTCTCTTCTGTTTACTTCACCTCCTGTTTCAACACTCTATTAAGTTTAGTTTTCATTGGTTTCTGAATATGACATTGTTACATCGGAACACACACACACATTTTATATTTATATATATGTCGATATTACCACATATCACACTATTGAGCCACTCAAAATTACCGCAAGGGAAAGACAGCCCTAGTCACTGGTGAAGAACTTTGTGATTTTGTCACTTCAAGCAGTCCTCACCTTTCTCTCTGGGGTTCAATCCAGCTCCAAAACTCTTTGTGACTCTCGTGGCAGCTGGAATTCCCAAGACAGAGCCTCCTCCCTCTGAGCGGTGAGCTCTACGAGTTATTCGCTCTAGATACTGTGAGGTGTCTGGGTTCTCTGTTCTATGTTTAGCTTCAACAACCTCCTCATCCTCGATTTCCTCAACATTCTCATCCTGAACTTCCTCAACCTCCTCATCCTCGATTT
>NW_015606862.1:0-568 GCF_001515605.1 Sinocyclocheilus anshuiensis | reverse complement strand
AGATGTGTGCGAAGCATGTGGTTGTGTATTGTAAACATGAGAAAATTTGTGTCTCAGGTGTTTCAGCAGCTTATTTGTCTCTCACACACATACATGCGCAAATATTCACAAGTCCTACAGGGAAAAGCCAAACGACTTTCAAGATTTTGCCAAGATTTCCTCCTCTTCCTCTTAAGTGAATGCAAATGGAGAAAGAATGAGAGGATTAAACAGCGTCTGAGAGGATGCGATTGTCTCTGTCGCGGGACTGAAAGAAACAGGGGGAAAAATGTGTAGAAATTGTCCCTTTGGATGCTTCTGAAAGATCTCATTCAGTCTGTCCAATAGACACTGACCTTCAGTAAATCTGCTCAGTTTTTAGCACACGGACGCCCCGCTAAGCCTCAAATTAGTCTCTTCATGTACCTCCCCGCACCCCACCAGTCTCTCACTCTTCCTCACTTCCATCTCTCTCCATCCCTCCCTCCTCTCCCTCGTTCTCGCTCTCATTTGCACTTGAAGATCTGGGTCAATCGAATCACACACTCTACAGCCCCCTCCAGTCTGCATGTTCCTCGCATTGATAATG
>NW_015606861.1:0-568 GCF_001515605.1 Sinocyclocheilus anshuiensis | reverse complement strand
CAGATTTTCAAATAGTTGTATCTCGGCCAAATATTGTCCTATCCGTTATGACTGGTTTTGTGGTCCAGGGTCACACACGTATATATATATACCTAAATACATATATATCCAGTGTCTGCACTGAAGCTTTCAAGCTTCATAAAGGACATAAAAGCACCATATAAGTATCCAAAAGTGTTTCTGTGAACCGATTTTGTAAACCAAATTGATTCATGTAAAAGATCCAACTCAAATGAGTGATTAGTTCACAAATTGCTACATTTCTCATTAACTCTTAAAAACATTTCCAGCGCACAAGTCATATAGACCGCTTATAATACTTTTATGGCCCATTTTTTAGCATTTTAGAAGCTTGAAATATTTGGTCCCTGCTGATTTGGCAGCAGTATTACAATTTTCCAAGCTCAAACAAAACAGTTAAACAACGGGTTAAAGAACCAATGAACAAAAAAATGAGCGTGTAGAAGCGAGAAGAAAAAAAAACACTTTCCTCCCTCCCTCTTTTCACCCACAACCTAGGAAGTGTGCAGGCCTCGTTAACATCAGCGGTCCTGTGTGGCTAATTACC
>NW_015606860.1:0-568 GCF_001515605.1 Sinocyclocheilus anshuiensis | reverse complement strand
GCAAAGATGCACACGTCCTGCGCTCAGAGGTGATGAATTTGCTGGTGACAGGAGCCGTAGAAACGGTTCCCCCAGCTCAGAGCGAGTCAGGCTACCACAGCCGCTACTTCCTCGTCCCCAAAAGCAATGGTGGCCTCCGGTCCATCCTCGATCTCAGACACCTGAATCACGCCTTCTTGAAAAGGTCGTTCAGGATGACTACGCTGAAACTTCAAATTCGCTCAGGAGACTGGTTCTTTTCGCTGGACCTGAAGGATGCATACTTTCTGGCCCCCATCGCACTTTTACGAAGTTCATGGATGCGACTCTCTCCCCCCTGAGACAGATGGGAATCCGCATTCTCAACTACCTTGACGACTGGCTGGTTTTGGCTCAGTCGGAGGTAGAACTAGTAGCACACAGGACCCTCCTCCTCAGCCATCTGGAGTGCCTGGGACTTGCCAATTTGCCAAGAGCACGTTGTTCCCCAGCCAGCGAATATCATTCCTATTTTCGACTCTGCCCAAATGAGAGCAGTAGTCGTGCCGGAATGGGCTCTGGCCATACGGAGGCTGGCGACCTCCTTCGA
>NW_015606859.1:0-568 GCF_001515605.1 Sinocyclocheilus anshuiensis | reverse complement strand
CAAGTTACTAGCATGTTGCTATCATGGTTAACATGTTACTAGCATTTTGTTAACATGATTCTAGCATGATTAACATGTTAATAGCATGTTGCTAGCATGATTAACATGTTACTAGTATGTTTCTAGCACTATTAGCATGTTTCTAACATGATTAGCAAGCTACTAGCCTGTTGCTAGCATTTTGCTAGCATGTTTCTAGGATGGTTAACAAGTTGCTAGCATGTTGTTATCATGCTTAGCATGTTCCTAGCATGTTGTTAGCATGATTAGCAAGTTAATAACATGTTGCTAGCATGATTCTAGAATGAGTAGCAAGTTACTAGCATGATAAACATGTTAACAGCATGTTGCTAGCATTATTGTAGCATGATTAGCAAGTTAATAGCATGTTGCTATCATGTTTCTAGCATGATTGGCATGTTAATAGCATGTTACTAGCATGTTGCTAGAATGATTAACATGTTACTAGCATGTTTCAAGCATGATTAACAAGCTACTAGCATGTTGCTAGCATGATTGACATGTTACTAGCATGTTTCTAGCATGATTAACAAGGTACTAACATGTT
>NW_015606858.1:0-568 GCF_001515605.1 Sinocyclocheilus anshuiensis | reverse complement strand
ACAGACGATTATAAGTTAACAGAACTCTGCTCTCACACTCTCAGGATATGGAAAATAAATCTTGGTGTAATCAGACAAAGAAGACAAAGGACAGAGTGACAAAGTGGTTGAAGATAGAGACTGGACAACAAAGAGAAAGGTTTATAAAGTGTGAAGAAGAGGAAGGACAAACATGAGGAAAAGGCAAGACTAGAGGAGATGCTGTTCTCATCTTGATGTGGCTTGGCTCATTTGCTCATCATTATGTTTAATGAATAACACTACAAGTGGGGTATAAATAATGCCTCTAACATGCCTCTCCGTCACTGATAATCAGACCCCGCGTCACTGCATTAATGAGATGAAACTCAATCAAAACTCAATTCAAGCTCCAAATTTATTGACTATTCATCTGATTTTCAGCATCACCAGAAAATACAGACTATTTTCAATATCCATGCCGGTATGTTCAGAAAGTCGCGAGTCAGTCCTGACAAAAAGCAAGCAACTACAGGTGTCACAGAAGAACAAACAAACGTGCTGGAGGCCTCAAAGGCCACACAATAGAAGCTGGCGGGCAGGAGAAAGG
>NW_015606857.1:0-568 GCF_001515605.1 Sinocyclocheilus anshuiensis | reverse complement strand
ATTTTTCAATGCATCACTGAAATCATTGGGGGCCTCAGAACCCAGGAACTTTTCTCCTTGCAAAGACGACTTAACACTTCACAAGCATTCATATAACCTTAATATGCATAGCAGATGCTTAACAAATTGCAGGGAATGGGTTTCCCTTTGACAAATAAAGAGAAGATGTAATCATTTTGCCGTTCTTGCCATCGTTTCGTTGTGTTTGTGATACGATTTGGCAAAGTGATCTGATGAATATTTGTATGTATTTAAGTAAAACGTGGTTCTTCCATATGTACATTTACTAAATTGCACAACACTGATGTATTGAATAATAATCTTTAGGTAATCTATGAATATTTACTTCATGAAATTAATTGGTTAATTCTATTGTTCTCAATAACATTCATTTAATGTACTTTACTCACACCGATCAGCATAACATTATGACGACCTACCTAATATTGTGTCGGTCCCCCTTTTGCTGCCAAAACAGCCCTGACCCATCGAGGCATGACTCCACTAGACCCCTGAAGGTGTACTGTGGTATCTGGCACCAAGATGTTAGCAGCAGATCCTTTAAGTC
>NW_015606856.1:0-568 GCF_001515605.1 Sinocyclocheilus anshuiensis | reverse complement strand
ATGCTTTCAATTTCCACGCAGTTAATTCAAAAAAAAAAAAAAATTCTGATTAGGTAACAATAACTTAATGAAGTTGTTCCTGATCACAATGTAAATTACATTTAAAACAGTTCAATTAACAATTTAAACCGTAAAGATTTTATTGTGCAAAAAACGCCAAACCAATTATGGGCTACTAGATGTTTTAAATCAAGTTAGTGGGTCTTCTTCTTCATCAATAGCCATTTCCTGTCGGTACATCAACATCTCTGTACAACTTTTTTGATCAGCGGCTGCTGTAGCTGCTCTTTTCCCAAGGAGTCTGCCCAGTAAACCCTTTTTCTTAGGCGCAGGAGATTTTCCTTTCTTCTGTTTTCCAGTCATGTATACTCTCCCACAATGCCTCTTCCAGGTTGTCGGTCGTATGGCTTTCTGGCATGAAGCTTGTTTGTAAGCATTTCGATTCCAGTGTCCACTCTTTGCTGACATAATGTGTGGTCACTGACTGCATGATCTGCGGTCTTCCAGAAGAATTTCCGACCTGGCAGCTCACACTGCTTGTCAAATGTTTGCAGCATGGCCTTGAATG
>NW_015606855.1:0-568 GCF_001515605.1 Sinocyclocheilus anshuiensis | reverse complement strand
CACAAAATAATGTTATTTTTTGCAACATCATATGACCCCTTTAAATCAAAACGAAAATCCTTTAGTCTCTTTAAAAGATATATGTACATGCATACTGTAATTTGAACACCATCTTTCATCCATAATGTTCACATTTTTAATATTTGCTCTGAATTATTAAAGTCAGGGAGTATTAGAAAAAGTCCCCTTTGCTGAGTTTCAAAGCAGTGTCATCCGCTGTGACATTCAGGAAGAATGAAATGCATTATCTGCCTGCACAATGTGTCTGTTCTCCCAGGCAGCGAGCGAAGCCGGAGCGCTGCTGAGCAGCCGAGTGAGAGAGACACCGCGGAGAGCAAAAAGTGGAAGGGCATTTTAGACCCGTTGACTCCCTAGATCTTCAATAACTGCTCTTGAATAGCCTGACTGACCTCCTGTCAGCCGGGCCGCTTACTCCCAAAGACCCTGTTTGACACATTCTCTCAAATCCCCCAGGTCTCCCACTCAATAGGCTAAAGGAATGTGTGTTTTTAAAAAGGATGTAGACACACCTATGCTTTCTCTCCTTGGAGAATGTCACAGACAACAA
>NW_015606854.1:0-568 GCF_001515605.1 Sinocyclocheilus anshuiensis | reverse complement strand
CGCATGTCAAACATTACAGTGTGTCAGGCAGCGTGAACTACCTGTCGTCTTCCGCTGGGGCGTGTCTCCAGAAGTGCACGTCAGAGGAGCGGAGCCCGGCTGTCACTCAAAGTGGACTTGTTGATTCCGCCGCATCATCTGCGCAGTTCGGAGTGTCACCGTCGATCGGTCGAGAATCAAGGTAAAAAGAGAGAGAAAAGAGATAAACATCTTTGGTTTCCGATATCTGCGTTGAATCAAATGGCTATTCCACGACACATGCATTCACGCTTTTGAAACTCGGCGACAGTCGATCAGTGTAATAGGACTAATAATAATAATACTAGTAATAATAAAGTAATAGTTACATTGACATTTCATCGTTAAGCAGCCGCTTTTATCCTGTTACTCTGTATGTAGTTAAGGGGGGGTTTTACTGTCAACTTTGGCCGTGCTGACAATCAAGCATCTTAAACTTTCCGTCGTGCGTCTGTTGAGGGCGACCAGTATTACATTGTAATATGCTGCAAAACACGCACGCACGCACAAATGAGAACATTTCGATACAGAAACGATGGGACTGATTTAT
>NW_015606853.1:0-568 GCF_001515605.1 Sinocyclocheilus anshuiensis | reverse complement strand
GAAAAGAACCGGTTCGCGGAAATGAATCGGACTTTGCATCACTAACGTGCACAGTGAGTGGACAGTCACGGTGAGGTCCTAGGCAAAAGTATAAAATTGGCTTCAGACGAGAGTGTATTTCACTTTAACTCACCTGCCTGTAATTTTGTAATCCTGAAGACCTTGATTAGCTTGTTCAGGTGAGTTTAATCAGAGCTGAACTCTGCAGGTCAGTGGACTTTGAGGAACAGAGAAATTCTGCAATGCACTACGTTAATTAATCTACAGCTCGGCATTGGTATTAAAATAATAGGCTAAATACATTTGTCCTGAATGTTGCAATTAAATATACAATTTACATGTAATTCATGGTTACATTTTGTTAAAGCAACTGTAAGTGACACTACTGAAGCCATAACACATACAGACCCAGTTTACTTTATTTTGTATTCTAATACAAATCTGTCACATTAAAATAGCAAAATATCACTGCACTTGCACTTGTAATAAGATAGTAAGCAACACCATAAAACTGCAGGGTGTGACACTTTTGGTTTTCTAGGAGCTCATGTTGAATGTGGGCCATTTG
>NW_015606852.1:0-568 GCF_001515605.1 Sinocyclocheilus anshuiensis | reverse complement strand
AGTCTCCCTCGGGACCTGGTTGAAGCTCTGTCGGAGGTGGGAGTTAAAGACCTCTCTGACGGGGGCCTCTGCCAAACGTTCCCAACAGACCCTTACTATGCGTTTGGGACTGCCAGGTCTGTCCAGCCTTCTCCCTCGCCATCGAATCCAACTCACCACCAGGTGGTGATCAGTTGATAGCTCAGCCCCTCTCTTTACCCGAGCTTTCCAGCACGCCTCCCAGGGACTCTAAAAAGGCCGGGTACTCTGCACTGCCGTTAGGCGCATAAGCACAAATGACAGTGAGAGACCATTCCCTGACCCGAAGGCGCAGGGAGACGACCCTCTCATTCACCGGGGTGGACTCCAACACATGACGGCTGAACCGGGGGTCTATTAACAAGCTCACCCTGGGCAACGCCAGAATATTGGAGAGTCCACCCTTGGTCGAGAAGAGTGGTTCCATAACCCAAGCTGTGAGTGGAAGTGAGCCCGACTATATCTAGATGGTATCTCTCAACCTCCTGTACCAGCTCAGGCTCCATCCCTGCCAGTGAGGTGACATTCCAAGTCCCAAAAACCAGAGTTG
>NW_015606851.1:0-568 GCF_001515605.1 Sinocyclocheilus anshuiensis | reverse complement strand
GATGGATGGATAGATAAATAGATGGTTCAACAGAGGGACAGTCAGATGGCTAACTGGATGGATAGACGGATATGTGGATGTACAGAGAGAGAGAAAAAACATACCCAAGAGAATCCAATGCAGCCAATGGCCCCACACAGCATATCTGCCAGCATTGCAGGAAAAGAGTTGGCAGTAGGAAAGTATGCATAGAAGTACGGGCTGTGCCAGTGTGTCACCTGAAACAGTTCAGGAAACATGTAGAAACATTCCTTTAAAATTTGTCTTTAGTGTTCATGAAAACACTTCCAAAAGATAATAAAAAAAAAAAAGTTTGCTACAGTAATATGTTTTCAAGCTAAATAGTAGCCTGAGACTGTGATCTGTCAGATTTAGTTTGGTTGTTCTGTTGTTGTTCACCTTTGCTCTTTTGAAAAGAGATTATGACTTCAGTAATAGTGACATCAGGGTTTTTCGCTCAGAATGTTAAAGGTTAGATGAAATTATAAAGGCTAGATGAAATTATTCCATGTGTTTAGCGGAGGAGAGAGCTTGAGGCACTGTGCGTCTGTCTCTCTTGCAGGATTTT
>NW_015606850.1:0-568 GCF_001515605.1 Sinocyclocheilus anshuiensis | reverse complement strand
GCACAGGGGTGTTTACTCCTCTGGATCTCCAGAGAGGCAGTGCTCACTACAGCAGGGCACAGATCTGTGTCTCCATTTTGAACAAGCATCCATTCTGCTTAAGCTCTTGTCTTTGGTCTCCTTATGAATCGCCATGCTTCATAATTCAACAAAGTCCCAACAAAAAATCTCCAAAAATGCTTCCAAAGTCCAGGAAATTAAAAGTTTGATCATTAAATTCAACACCTTAAGTGTTGAACTGATAATTGGTAAGGAAATATGCCACTTAAATGTTACATGGTGTCACCATAAAGCAATGTCTGATTAATGAATATTACAGTGCATTTATTCCTTGCATAAACTATTGCAGTTGTATGGAAGAAGAGACAGTGGTGATGGTCAAGCTTCAGCTGACTTGTAATCAAAATGATCAATTAGTTTTATGACATTTATCTGTTTGAATTGGGTTGGATATAAAAGGAGTGCAAAATTGATCTTATCACAGTTGAATTACTTTCATACCTGAGAATTTCCCCTCTCTGCTACAGACGTCTTATCAAACGTGACTGATTACCGTAATCTGTACTCT
>NW_015606849.1:0-568 GCF_001515605.1 Sinocyclocheilus anshuiensis | reverse complement strand
CTGTTCACGTGTGGAGCACTTTTTATATGGCATGCAGAGTTGCCTATATGCAGAGCGTTTCAAATCAGCTTCTTAGCTTCCATTTCAGCTTGGATGCTGCCTATATGTAGACAGTAGACATCAAAGCAGCTAAATAGGGTTTGGAACAGAGCTATGCTGTGTTGGTGTTATGAGACCCTTTTTTTCATCTGTTAGATTATGTTTTAAATTCGTTGAATTGTATAGTGAGGTTTTTATTTATTTATTTTTCTCTTCTGTTATACAAAGAGTTTTTGGTACCGCTGCCTCACAGAACATCCAAGAAAATATCCATTACAAATCGTAGGTTTGCAGGACTGACTTTATTGAATTTGACTGGAATTCTTCATGGACAACATTCTTCAGCGACTGACTTTTCTTCAGCATTACTCATTTTTTATTTGCAGAGAAATTCATCTTTAGTCACACAACATAAAAAAAGAGAGAAGGATCTTCAAGTCACAGCATAATTGACGTATGGCTTTTTTTCGTAATGGATTAGTTGTGGTTAAAATTGTAGTAAACTAATTGTATACAAGATGCACTTTGA
>NW_015606848.1:0-568 GCF_001515605.1 Sinocyclocheilus anshuiensis | reverse complement strand
TGGCACATATCAGATTTTCTCCCAACTCTTTACAGTTATTTAGGGCTTTTTGTAACAAATTTAAGACAGTTTATGGGGTCACTTGCCAAAAATGGGCATTTTGACATAATTCTGTGTGGTATTGTCCATTGAAGCGCCACTGGCGTGCTGTCTGAAGCGGCTTTCTGTTTGCGCATGTCGGATGCCTGTGTTCACAGAAAGCTGTTTCACAGACAGTGCCAGTATTGAATTAAGCTCTCTTTTGCGCCTTATTGTGATAGCGTGCTCATATAGTCTACTGTGATCAAAGAATGCCAAGACTGGCTCGCATGATGTTTAGTGTCCGCGCCAGCAGCAGTAGCAATGAGCGTACCTTCAGCGCAGCTGGAAGAGTTATAGTAGTATAGTATAGTAGCAATTACTTAAATACTAAACCATGATGAACCTTTAATATAGGCTAGTTAGCCTATTCTGTGTTCAGCCGGACACATAAAGCTTGCTGCAAAGCACCTGCAAAAGCCATGACTATGATTGTGTCAGTAAAAAATAGTAAGGAGATATTTAAATTATTTATTAATAAACTAGTGTT
>NW_015606847.1:0-568 GCF_001515605.1 Sinocyclocheilus anshuiensis | reverse complement strand
CACACGAACTTATTGGCTGATATCAAACTTTTTTTTTTTTTTTTATTGGTATCAGTCGATATAGGATATTTGATTGTGCGTATTCTGATGCCTTATTTTTAAAATGATTTTTTTTTTTTATTAATAGTTGCCTTAAATTTTTTTTTTTAATATTTTAAATTATTTTTTAAATTAATCAAAATATACTTTTTAGAAACAATAATAATTTAATAGAACTTAATTGTAATTGAAATCTCTGAATTAATATTCATTTTCTCACTGTACATTATGTTATGCCTAAATTCACTTGTAACATTTAAAACAATTGATTTCAGTGTTTAGTGTTTTATTTTAAACTAGATGTAGTATTGTTTGTACACAAACTTGGATAATCGCTTGAGAAAACCAAGCCTGAAAGTTTAAAACAAGACGGATGGATGGAAATAATTATCAACTTAAAGTATAGGCCAAGATTTTAATATTTGTAATATTTTGTTCAAATATGTCTCTATTTGTTCTGCATATATATATATATATATAAAAAATACCTTGCTACATGTACTGCATTAGGCTAACCGAGACTTGTCAT
>NW_015606846.1:0-567 GCF_001515605.1 Sinocyclocheilus anshuiensis | reverse complement strand
TGGAGTAATGATGCTGAAAATTCAGCTTTGCATTACAGCAATAAAATACATGTTAAAATATATTCAAATAGAAAACATTACTTTAAATTGTAAAAATGTTTACTGTTTTCACTGCATTTTGATCAAAGTTATACAGCCAAAGTTATACAGAGCCTACTTCTCTTTCACGTCATGGTTTCTAGTAGCAACACATTAAGAGTATCAGCTAAATGCACATCTCAGATATAGGTTATCATAATAATAAAAAATTTGGCAGAAAAAGAGGGACAAAAAGCAAACCAATCAGAACATATTACATGTTTAAATAGAGTTATGTGAAGCAGAATTTTGGACCAATGATGTTTCACAGTGGGCGTGGCTGTCAAATCTGCCCAGTAACCATGCAATAAAGTTTCTTCAGAACTTTTTTTCTATTTGACAGAATAAAGTCAAACAGGTTTGTAATGAGGGTGAGTAAATGATGACAGAATGACTGAATGTACACTTTTGGTTGAACTATTACTTTAATTTCCAGAGGCGGACATTAGTGAAGTATTTTTACTTTACTCAAGTAAATTTAAAAAGTAT
>NW_015606845.1:0-568 GCF_001515605.1 Sinocyclocheilus anshuiensis | reverse complement strand
TACAAATATACCCCAGCGACTTAAGACTGCTTTTGTGCAGCAGGGACACAAATATTGCAAAGACATGACTTTTTAACCGATGCGTTTGCATGTGTTTGCACTCATCCGCAGCTCTCGCTGTCAGAACGGAGGAACCTGCGTGAACACGAGTGGCTCTGACAGCCGTTCCTCTTGCCTCTGTCCAGCTGGATTCACCGGCTCGTCCTGTGAGCTCCACATCAGCCAGCTCAAGCACAAGCCCCGAGTGAAAGCGTCAGGTCTGGCTCACGCTTTCCACAAGCTGCTGCTGCGTCCGGCCGAGTCTGAGTCCGGTCCGCTGGTCACCCGCAGCCAGATCATCTGCTTCTCCGTCCTGGGTCTCCTCACCTGTCTGGTGGTCCTGGTCACGACGGGCATCGTCTTCTTTAACCGCTGTGAGACGTGGATGGCGAACGCCAAGTACAGCCAGCTGGTGCGACAGCAGAGAGATCAGCAGAGAGAGCAGCATTCGCTCAACATCATCCTGCCGGAGAAAATCAAGCTGAGCAACTACAGCAAGCATTACACGACCATATGAAGCGGATCCGTG
>NW_015606844.1:0-568 GCF_001515605.1 Sinocyclocheilus anshuiensis | reverse complement strand
GGACTAAAAGGAGATTTGCTGTTTGTGGATATTTTGTGGTTATAAACAAGACCACTCTGATTCGGCTGTATCAATACCACATCTTTTATCAGTCATCAATTGAATAAACTCAATTTCACTGTATCCACAGTAGTATAATACTCTAATAAACATATACCTAGAGCTCCCGAAACTGAAAAGCCTCCATGGTCTTTTAACAATTATCACTAACTCATTTGATTCAAATAAATAGCATACCAGTGCAATATTCAACACACATAGTGCGTCCTCTTCACTTGGCTTATGCTCAGAGAGTAATAAAATGAAGGCTTCATCTCTGTACTACACAGAGACCAGGGAAAACAGCCATGTTTCAGAATATCTGGGCTATTTGTAATTTACATTTAGGTCTCCAATTTAGCAAATATTCCAGAGGCATCCTTACATTCAGTGTGGACATATAGACAGACAGACGTTTGCATTAAACAATAAGACAGTTGGAGTGACACCTCAGAACCTCATTGCAAAAGTCTTTGCAGAACACTTCTTTCTAAGGAATGAGATCAGACACTGGGCAGTCTGGTTGAGT
>NW_015606843.1:0-568 GCF_001515605.1 Sinocyclocheilus anshuiensis | reverse complement strand
AGGCCTTTACACACCAGCTTTTGGCTGTTGACTTGAGGTGAGCATTAGATTCATATAGTCTGATAAGCTCTTTTATCATGCACAGAAGTGTTGGATCAAAGGCACACACCTGAAAACACACCTGAATATGTGCCATAAAACAACACAAACAATCTGTCTGGCTGGCATCAACAGCCGTGCACATGTCTGCATCAAAACAAATACTTTTACCACAGATCATATCTTCATCATCTCCAGATGGCCTGTGTTAGAAAACGTAAGGTATGAACATAAGTACAGAACGCAATTATAGATTAAGCATTTCTTGACTTTCTTTTTAACTTCAAAATATTTTACTACTGAAAGTCAGAAATTACTTTACAAAAATGTGTCTTAAAAAAGACCAAATGTCATTTTCAGATGGGCCGTGACATTATTTTTGGCAGTCCCTTGTGTTCTGATTCATCAGACATCAATTGAGAGAATACTGCACACAACATTTACTCTGAGGCAGCAACAGTGGTCCAATATATACAAAAAATATTTTTTAGTTCTCAAAAAACATGCTGACATGCCATCTTAAATAAAT
>NW_015606842.1:0-568 GCF_001515605.1 Sinocyclocheilus anshuiensis | reverse complement strand
AAAAGAATAAAAATAAATAATTACAATATTAAATAAATAAACAAACATACATCAACAGTACATTTGTGAGTAAAAACGTGATAATGTAATGTAATAGAATCTAAATATTTTCAACATAATTATAATGTTAATTTTTCATAGCATAGATTTGGGATTTATACATGAAAATGTATACAGTGGCTGTCTTTTAAATGTCAGAATTGCATGAAGGTGATCATTTGAGGGTCTGTGGCATATTACCTTTTTGGGTCATTCTACAGAAATGTCCACTTTTGTTATGGCAAGATGTCTTAAAATGTATTTCTTTTGCTAACATTTAAACTTAGACCACATAATTAGATTACCTTTTGACTTTATGAATAGGCTATACATAAATGACAGCTTAATGATTTGTTTATCTTTTTTGTGCATTTATTTACCCATAAGTAAGGTAACACCAGTGACAGTAACACCAGTTACAATTTTCATGAAAAATGCATTTGGGTCATTCCGTGTCAACTCAAGCAGAGGTCCCCGGCTCAAGCTGAACGATGTAGGGCCTTGAAAATGAAGACTCCAAAAGAAAAGT
>NW_015606841.1:0-567 GCF_001515605.1 Sinocyclocheilus anshuiensis | reverse complement strand
GCAAAGATATACACAGAGTTTCGCGCTCAAGTTCACAGACCGAGATGGCAGAAAAAGCATCCTGTTTGCTTTCATTATTTTACAAAAGCGCAAATGTTTTGTTGTTATTGTGAGTGCACACAAATAAACATATTTGTATATACTATATATATATATGTATATA
This sequence comes from Sinocyclocheilus anshuiensis, assembly GCF_001515605.1. NCBI lineage: Eukaryota > Metazoa > Chordata > Actinopteri > Cypriniformes > Cyprinidae > Sinocyclocheilus > Sinocyclocheilus anshuiensis. Next base: position 404 of record NW_015606841.1, on the reverse strand, counting down.
TATATAGAGACCCTATAAAATCAGTTTTATTATTTCCCAAATTCCATTTTACAATGTATTTTTCTAGATTTCATTTTAATGTTTAAATTAAATGGTAATAATCAAACAGCATGTCTATTGAAATAATGAATCTTAATTTAACAATTTATTACAAGTTTCAGAAATATTTTTAGGGCCCTATGAAATCACTTTTCCTCTCAAATTTGTATATTGAGTATATTAAGGAATAACATGCATAATGCCCCTGGTTTTTCATTAATTTAACATTTGTGCAATGCCAAGCTTGTTGCATTTATATTGTCTATATTTTTTAATTATATAAAAAAAAATACTATATTATTGCTATAATACTAGGGTTGGGTATAGGGCTGCACGATAAATCGCATGCGATATTTAACGCGCAT
>NW_015606840.1:0-568 GCF_001515605.1 Sinocyclocheilus anshuiensis | reverse complement strand
TTACAAATTAAATCTTTCAAACTAAAAGTAAATTTTTGTTTTGAAGCAAAAATGTAACTTTTAGTAATTTTCCATCCTACAGAATACAAATCTGAAAACTGTCACAAGAACAGAAGAAGATGACACTGTAACATACAACCAGGGCTTTAGTAAAAGGAATATCAGAAATATGTGATGCAAGCAGGTGAGTTAACATGTTCACTAAATGACTGGAGAAACTTAGCTGAAAGAGTAACTGTCCCTTTCTTCGCAGGTGCTGGTTGGTCAAAGTGAAAGGGAAAGTGAAAGTGGGTAATTTGATGGCCAAGTATGGTAACAATACTCAGAATTTGTTCTCTGCATTTAACCCATTCAAGTGCACACACACAATAGTGAACACACACACACACACACACATGGAGCAGTGGGCAACCATTTTTGCTGCGGCACCCAGAAAGCAACTGGGGGTTCAGTGTCTTGCTCAAGGCAAGGGCACCTCAGTCGTGGGTATTGAAGGTGGAAGAACGCGCTGGTCATTCACTCCCCCCACTTACAACTCCAGATTAAGATGACAATCAGTGGCAGATGT
>NW_015606839.1:0-568 GCF_001515605.1 Sinocyclocheilus anshuiensis | reverse complement strand
TCCATCTCTCAGATTGTCTTTCTTACACCCACCAGCCAGACCCCCTGCGCCCTCTTTCACTTTTCCTCTTATATAGGCAAGTAGGACATGTATGAGGGCAAGTCCAGGCATATCCTCATCTATTAGTGACTGTGTCCTGACACGAAGGGTAGGATGAAGTCCTCAAGTCTGCAGGCTACATGCTAGCTTAGCTTTGGCGTGATGGACTGTATCATGTCTTATCCAAACATGGTCATGGGTGTGATTGTATCTCACCTCTGATTGGTGGATGCTGGAACATCTGCTTTTGCCATGTGTTTGATGATACCTTAGTAGTGGTCCCAATTATTTTGCAGACGTGCAAGATTGTAAGTTGTCTCATTTAACATTTTTTGTTTCAGAAGGCCCCCTCATCTACTATGCACCCTCAATGCACACTTTTTTTGAATTCATGCAAATACAGACTTTATAGCAGACAAATGAGTATTGCAAGGTTTTAAGTTGGCATTTGAGAATAGGTCCTTGTCTCACCTAAACATGCAAGTAGCCACTAGTGTAATCACGTTTTTATTGCCTTGATGGACAAATG
>NW_015606838.1:0-568 GCF_001515605.1 Sinocyclocheilus anshuiensis | reverse complement strand
AGTGAACTCTTCTGTCAACCAGACTGGAGTGTAATTTCCAGGGTAAATAATTGATTTCAGTGTTGCGTTTGAGCCAGAGAAATGAAATGAAATGACTGGTGATCATCTCAGACACACACTACCAGCATATGCTGATATGAGAGCATCAGCTTCAGACGCTTATATAAGCATTAATGTGCATCTGCTGTGAGACGCCGCCATATTCACACCCCGCTGCAATTTCATCTGAGATGTGAAAACTCAATCAGGGCCTTCACAAACCCGCTCTTTCCGTGCCGTATCCCTCCATCCCACACTCCGGCCAGCTGCAGAGGAAGAATTAATACTAATCCAGTATTACGGTCCGGTCTGAGTCCATCAGGAGGAAGATTTGCGGCGCTAATGACTTGAGATGTGAGTCCAGCGCTGTAATCCCTCTCCACATTCACAAACACTCCTCACAGACTCTGAGTGCACTTCATTCAGAGAAACGCTTGAAAATAGGATGTTTATTGTTTAAAAGAGCAGAACAAACTGCATTTCTGTGGTGGAAGTCAGTCTTGGCGTGGATGGGTTTTTATATATCCGA
>NW_015606837.1:0-568 GCF_001515605.1 Sinocyclocheilus anshuiensis | reverse complement strand
TTCGTTTGTTGTGGTAGTGGTTTTTAAAGAGTTTCAGATGTTTCATGACAGGGTCTTTTTTCCAAGAAGCCACAATCTTGGAGAGTCACGGGATCGATGTGCAGAGTCCTGGAGGACACTCCAACAGTGACGACGTCGATGCTAACGACTACAACGAGCAGGTGGGCAGGTGAATCAAACGACTCATTCGAACTAAAGGATCCGTTGTCTTATTTTTTAGATCTGCTGAACATGGGATGTTTGTTTAACACTACTGCTAGAGCTGATCTTAGTGATTTCATTACAGGGTTGTGATGTTTCCTATTTTGAAAAGAGAGGCATGAACCGACCTTTTGGTTACTACCGTCTGGAGCCCACCTCACCAACACAGGTATCACATGAAAACAAAGATAAATAGCACACACACTTTATACATACAGATAATCAAAGCTCAAGATGAAGTTACATGAAAGGGGTCATGAACTGAGAAATCAAAATCCTCTTGATCTTTTGACATATAAGAGGTCACTGTACTATGAAAACATAAGTTTCAGAACTCAAAACTTTCTAGTTAGTCTAAAAACAGCTT
>NW_015606836.1:0-568 GCF_001515605.1 Sinocyclocheilus anshuiensis | reverse complement strand
AAGGTTCAACTTTTAAAAAAAATAATTTTATATTTTTATAATTTTACATTTCTTATTTTTAAGTATAAAATTATATTTACATATTTTATGTTTTTGTATAATACATGTGATTTATATTTATTTTCAGTAATCGTGATCTTTTTTTATTTTTTCTGACTTTATAAGTCTGACTATATTCGACTTTTTTATTGTTAATGAATTAGTTTACAAATTACATTTTAGATTTGCTTATTTTAATGTATATTTTTAAGTGTCGTAATTATATTTACATATCTTATATTTTTACATAAAGTATTTCTTTTTAATAATCATAATTTTTAATGTTTTATGATATATATATATTTTTAATACTTTTTATTTATTTCATTTTTTTTTATTTTACAAAAAATATATAGAATCTATACAGGTATTTTTTACTTGCAAAATGGGCATACAAGTTGAAACGTTTTTAAAATTTGTGACCTTTTTGAACTTTTTTTTTAACTAGTTTTTTTGTTGTTTTTTTACCAAATGTGACCCTAGACCACAAAACCAGTCTTAAGTAGAGATCGACCGATATATCGATTTA
>NW_015606835.1:0-568 GCF_001515605.1 Sinocyclocheilus anshuiensis | reverse complement strand
AACATAATTATAGTTCTGAGTATATGATTACAATTATGGATGTGACAAAGTACTTGGTTGGCATTTACTGTGATCAAGCTTGGCAGTTACTCTGAGAGGAAGAGGGGAACCCACAGATTATTTACCCGGAAATAGGAAGGCCTGAAAATGATTCCCTTCACTGAAAAAAAAAACTGCATATAGGAAATATGCTTTCTTATGTACCAGTTCAGCATCTGCTTGAAATACCAAACAAAAAAGAGAAAGCATCAAAAAGACAAAAAGTAATAATTTTTTGTGTGTTTCAGAAAATGGTAGCTTTGGGATACTGAAAAAAAAAATCACAATCAGTAACAGTAACCATAAGTATTTTTCCACAATAACAGAGTTGTCAGAGCATCATTCAGCAAAGATATTTTTGTGGCTCAGTGCTCTGAACAACATACAAAAGTACATATTTCATATTGACTTTTCACTCTGTAGCTAATAACAAGAGTTTTTAATAAAATAAATTGTCGACTAACGTAACCAAATGAATTTGTTGCATCAAATATAGTGACTGACAACATATTGTTGATAAAAAAAAAAA
>NW_015606834.1:0-568 GCF_001515605.1 Sinocyclocheilus anshuiensis | reverse complement strand
CACAGGTATTAGGGCCACTTAATATAAAGTGGGACCAAATACAGTGTTGATTTTTGGCAAAATGCATAGAAAACGATGGGGATCAAAGGGGTGGGGGTGTCAATATAACCCCATCACAAAAGCTGTAACAAAACACATCAGGAGGGTTAAAGGTTGTCTTCATTCCACCAAATTAGCCAGCTCTGCTTAGCTATAAGTAATGCCATATTTGCGTAGGAGTTCAGCGACAAACTCAACACTTGTTGACTGAATGTAAAGGTGAACCTCAGAGTTTGTTGTAATGTAACTGGGTGAAGCAGGCTGCCACAATACTGTCTGAAAAGGCACAGAACATGAGTTTACATGTTAGCTGAAACTCACAGGACCCGCCTGAGGGTCAGTTCAATAAATCAAATCAATGAACAGCAAATATTAAGTAAAAGCTATTTGTAAAATCATTCTTACTTGACTTAACTCAGAATCTACAGTAGATATCACATCTCTTAGCAAATTTGATTTTCACAATCATCCTCTGTGTAACGATTTAGTCCACTGAAGGCGAGCATAAGTGAGAACCCAAGTGCAGTTT
>NW_015606833.1:0-567 GCF_001515605.1 Sinocyclocheilus anshuiensis | reverse complement strand
TTCCCTACTCAGGGAACCATGGTTACATAAGTAACCTGAGACGCTACTCATGAATCAAATCCACTTATGAGTCATTTCTGAGCGATTGCTGAATTCATTTTACTCACTTTTCATACAGTCAGTGTTTTTTAATTAATTAAATATGTTACCACGTTGTATTAGGCTACTATTTTTGTTTATAGTTAGGTTTATTTTTTGCATTACAATTATTTCTGATATCTAATATCCCATGTGTTTTTGAAATCTGGAATTAGCCTATCTAATTTTTCTAATCTAGCAACAGAGTGAGGAGTAGCCTAAATGCAAATACAGAAGTGCACTTTTCCTCTTAGTAGTCTATTGCAGACTCGATATGATGATGAATCGGAATCGGAAACGGAAACATTGAACTCCACCAACGATTCTCAGTGTTGCGTTACATAGCCTACTAACCCCTGGCTTAAAATGTCAGCTCACAAAGTGCAGTTTGCACTCACAAATGTTCATTCTCCGACCTTACCGCCATCCGCGTAGGTCTCCGTCCCGTAACCATCCTGCAGTCCGTTATTCCAAGTGCCCTCGTACTTG
>NW_015606832.1:0-568 GCF_001515605.1 Sinocyclocheilus anshuiensis | reverse complement strand
CTATTTTGGTGAAAGTTCAATTTTAGATCTGTCGATAGGAGCTGCACGTCCATCCCTGACTTCACTGTTGCTGTGGCAACCTCTGCCCTGTTTTGTGAGCAACAGCAGTAAAGCAGTCATAATTTGTGGACTATGGAGACTGAAGAAGTCCTGTTGGTTGAAAAGTAAACTACAGGCATTCAGTAGAAGATGAGGACTATTGACCATTCCTGCATGAAGTTATAAACCAGCGAAGTGATGTAGATAAGTTTTTTTTTTTTTTTTGAGAAATTTAGGGGACAGGACTTTTTGTCCCAGAATGTATAGAATCTGTATTCACAAAGTCCTGCATTTTTTTCTGCCAAATTTAAACCACTATTAATCACCCACTTTGTTTATTTGCTGTATACTTGTATATACTATTTGTTATATATTTGTAACCTTCACTCTTCTTGGTTACCATTGTTTGGACTTAAAAAAGTCATAGACATTAAGACATAAAAAGTCACAATTATGAGGTAAATAGTCAAAATTATGACACAAGTCAAATTTTGACCTAAAAAAATAAAAAAGCTGACAAATTTATGAC
>NW_015606831.1:0-567 GCF_001515605.1 Sinocyclocheilus anshuiensis | reverse complement strand
GAACATCGCCACACATTCGAACTGAGATAGGCAAGTTCAGCAGCCGCTTTCCCATGATTTAATTAAGCAAAGTTGTAGTCCGTTGAAGGTTAACAAATGTAATTTTGCTCGCAGTGAAGTGTCCTACTTGGGCTCATGTTGTATCCAGCCAGGCATGGTCTGCTGCCAGATGAAAAGAACCTGGACAAGGTCCGGTCATGACCTACCACCAGGATTGTCACAAAGGTGAGAGAGTTTCTTGGTCTGTCCTCCTATTATAGGAGGTTTGTCAGGAATTTTGCTGTAGCTACTGCATCACTTCATGCTTTGACCCAATAAGCTACTCTTTAATTGGTTGAGTGAATGTGAGGAGGCTCTTTAGGTCACTGAAGCAGGCCCTCACTAGTTCTGTCATTGTAGCTTACCCTGTGTTCATGGCAGAGATTGGGCATTTGAGTGAGTTACTCGGACTTAAGTCGCACCCGATTCGCATTTTAATAGACTTCAGACTCTACTCGACTCAGCAAGAAGGGCTTGTGAAAATTTTATCCTTAACTACCGATATCATAAAGAAAATTTGAGATTTAC
>NW_015606830.1:0-567 GCF_001515605.1 Sinocyclocheilus anshuiensis | reverse complement strand
GGGGGGAGACATTGAACAGGGTGACAAAAAGAAGCACAGCAGAAGAACCACTGAGGTCCAAACTAAAGGATGGCCAATCTACTTATGCACCCCCAGCGTTGACAGCTTGACATTTCTATTCAGCACCTCCAGAAGAGAAGGAAGAGACGAGGAGAAGGAGCGAGAGAGAGAGAGAGAGGGGGAAGACGAGGAACTTCTGTTTGGCGGGATTTTATTAATGTCTTCAACAAAGGTGCGATTAAAGTGCTCTCGTTACCTGTTTGGACACTCGTGGCTCATCTTCGATGTATTTCTGTTCGATGGGAATCAAAGTTCTCATGCCGGCTTTTACCTGCAACATATAAACTTCATGCGTAATTGAATGCAATAATCCACCGTCGAGATCAAGATGCGTCATTAACGATCTAATATATCAAGACATCCCTCCATTTCACACACTCCACACCACACGGCCATGTGACGCTCTCTCACACTCCCCCCTAAAATGGCGGACGGACACACACAGCGGTACACAGACTCACAAATAAAAGGCTGAGGAAAGGGGAGTCTTCAGTAATTAAAAGAGAG
>NW_015606829.1:0-567 GCF_001515605.1 Sinocyclocheilus anshuiensis | reverse complement strand
GAGGCAGTGTTGATGGTAGAACAATGCCATGGTGGTTTTTGGAGATCATGCAGGATAGGATACACCCGTGAAGGCAAAAATGTCCTATGAAGGTCTTTGAGGTACTTTGAGGTCATTTTTAAAAGACTTTTCTGATTTCCTGTAAATGTGCATCAGTGGATGTGGCAGCATGACTGGTACAGTGGGCCGTGTTTTAATTATTTGATGTCAGTTAATGTTTTAAGGCATCTTTTAGTTACAGTACTTTGTGCATTCCTATTATAGAAGTTCTGAAAGGAGTATACAAAGCTTGTACCACTGATGTCCATGTAGCATGATTAGAATCTTGCGCTTAAAAGATTTTCCATAAACACTGGAAATTAGCTTTATGAAGGCCTTAGGACAGTTAAACATGTTTTAAGACAAAATCGTGAATACATGTAGAGTTTTTATAATTTTATTATTTTACTGTATCATGAACTATTGTTTTGATATTTGTACAGTTGCATTTTAAAAGCTGTTTACTTCCATTCTAGATGCTAATTTCAGTGGCGGCTCGTGGGTTTTAAAATAGAGGAGGCACACTAA
>NW_015606828.1:0-567 GCF_001515605.1 Sinocyclocheilus anshuiensis | reverse complement strand
GCCAACAACTTTGCCAACATTGTTTTATTATTTTCATAAATCAGTTAACCGCCACAGACTTTTTTCCGCATTAATTAACTTTATTCACACAGTACAACTTCAATCTTGTAATTTTGGCTTTATTCTGAAAATATTATGGCTCTAAAACGGCGTCATATTTACTAAATTTCAGAATGTAAACACACTCTTGGCATGCAGCAGACCAAAACGCAAAAAAAAAAAAAAACGTTATCAAATTTTAGTTGTAATTAATTTAATTTAATTCTCTAACAATGTCCTTGGTGTTTAATTTAAGAGTTTGTGTATTCTCAACGGAAAGAATGGCTACTTTCAATAGTTTTTCGATAAAAGGGTATTAAAATGAAAGAAAGAGAATTAAAACTGTGATACAGTTGTGATAGTCTTTTCAGCTAGATAGCTAGCTATAATTAATTATTATTTTATTTGGTCGTGGCAACCCTGTTGAAAAAAACAGCATATGCTGTTTAGGTAGGTTTTGAAGCATGGCTGCTGGTTTGAGCAGGTTTAAGCTGGTCCTTAGCTGGTCATGTGCTGGTCCTGAGCAGG
>NW_015606827.1:0-567 GCF_001515605.1 Sinocyclocheilus anshuiensis | reverse complement strand
GGGGGGGGGGGGAAATTGTAGATACAAAATGAGAACCTGCAATCAACAGACTAAAAGCACAAGGACAGTAAACATTAAAAGGCCATAAGACAAATTAAACAGCATTAAGTCAAGTAATCTTTATTTATATAACACTTTATACAATACTGATTGTGTCAAAGCACCTTTACAGTGTTAAACAAGAAAATAGCTTGTCAATGCAAGAGGACAATAACAGAGTAACATTCCAGCTAAAGTCTAAACCTAATTAATGCAGCATAATAATAACAGATTTGAATTATAGAATTGCAATATTGTACTGAGTGTATGCCAAGTTAAAGAGATGGGTCTTTAATCTACATTTAAACCGATAGTGTGTCTGCCTTGCTGTCACACACAGAAGATAGACAGCTAATGAAATAAACAGTTTTATTGAACGATTGACAGAACAGAAATGAGAATGAAGCAACATTAGATACGGCAGCTCAATGGAGCTTGTTATGACTTAACTGAATAGTAACTGAATGTCCATCTTGCAGATGCAGGAACGAACACACAGAGGGCAGGTAGCAGATGACTGAAGACAAG
>NW_015606826.1:0-567 GCF_001515605.1 Sinocyclocheilus anshuiensis | reverse complement strand
TAACACCGGTATCACCGTCAGCACCATCTATCGCGGCAAGCCTACCGACCTCCAAATTTTGAATGACGAATATAGCAAAATGAACTATCTTTAATTCTCCTTGAGAACAATGAGATTTAATAAAGAGCAAACTGAGAGCTGCTTCTTAGATCTCAGTTCTGTCTGTGTTTGGCTTTGCCAAGACGCCACATTTGAAATAAGTTATTTTTAAAGTGGACTTCTTAAAATGGACATTTCTACTGTAATTTATGTCTTTTTTAAATAAAATGTTCCTCTTTGAGATGCTCTGCTGCTCCTTGGGTGATTATTTTGACTCATGTAGGTGTGTGTTGTGGGGCATTCGGGCCAGGGAAACCCCGCCGGAGCCCCCGTCCCTCTTCCTTTCCAGCCACCCTCAAAACAGGAAGCAAAGCTGTTCTGAAACAATAGGGGTTCAGAGACAAAAGCAATACGCTGTAACCAGAGAAAATGCTCAGTGACTAGTAGCATGCTGTAAAGAAGATCTAGAACAAGCATTTTAACGCAGACATGGACAGGGGTCAAGAGGGAGAGAAAGAGAGGCAAAAA
>NW_015606825.1:0-567 GCF_001515605.1 Sinocyclocheilus anshuiensis | reverse complement strand
CCATATGCTTGGAAACGCTACCTCTGCACTGCTCAAATGCCTCTGCAATTTCTATCAGTTTAAAGAGAGAAATCTTCAGAGCACCTCAACCATTTATTTATATATTTTCATCCTGCTCATTTGTTTATTTGTTCCGTCTCACTCTCTGTCATGTTCATCGTTTTTTTGAAGACAGCGCAGCCTCGTTTTAGAAGCGTGATGCCATTTGGCCATTCGATGAGTTGTAAAAATGCAAAAAAATGCCTGTGTTTTGACCAAAATCCATCTCTATCAAGGGTCCTAAGAGAGTCAGCCCCTCACAATGAGTTCATACTGACGGGTTTCAGCGGGGTTAGATGGCTAGGAGCCCGGGAGCCCGTTCTTTGATTTGTAAAGCCGATGAGATGTTTCTTATTTGGAAGCCCGGCTCAATCTCAATCTAGCGGTGCATTAGAGGTGCTGTTCCCCTATGCCCCACCTAGCTCAGTTAATTGTGTGTTTTCAACCCGCTGTCGGAGGCTAATTTAACTATAGATTGAAATGAAACAGCCCTGGCCTCACATTTTCTGGCAATCAAGACTCCAATTT
>NW_015606824.1:0-567 GCF_001515605.1 Sinocyclocheilus anshuiensis | reverse complement strand
TTTTAACTGGAAAGTGGGACTTACAGTACATACAGTCTACATATTGATTCTCCCATTCATATATACATTGTCTGGCCCATTTCCTCCACCTGTAATGTCCCTGATTCCAGTTCAACTTCCAAGTACTGCTCAGCTTCAAAGTTTAATTTGTATTACTATTACAGTTTATTAGTCCCTTTTTTCTTAGTAGGTATGAAAAATAAAAACGTGAATCTATTACAGCAGCTGCACGCATGAAGATAATTATGCGGCACTTTCTTATGACCGTAATTAGTGCTATTGGGAGAGAGGACTGCTATGCTGTTACTTTGTTATGATCTGCGACTTGAGTAGCGTTTGTGCAAATGCAAAAGAAATGAGATCATCAATCAAGGCCAGATTAGCCCCCTGTGGAGAAAATGCAGGGACTTCAGAAAACAAATAAAGGGAGAAACAAATAAATAGACAAATAAAATGATAATCGACTAGATGAATGGGTCGGCATGAGGAAATGGAAATAAATTGAAGTTGAGTGACAAAAACAATAGACGGCGGGAGAAATGTGTTTAGGGCAAAGGGTAATTTGAT
>NW_015606823.1:0-567 GCF_001515605.1 Sinocyclocheilus anshuiensis | reverse complement strand
CTTCAGCTAACAGCTGTACAAACAGCAATGCTGGAAGTATGCCTTCCTTGTTCTCTGTGCAAAAGCGTACAAAACTGAACAATGCTGAGGTTCACTGAATCATAAATTCCTTTTAAATTCATTTGACACATGCAAGGATCACGAGGTCTAGAGGAAAACTGTATACAGATCTTTTGATTCCTTTTGATTTATGTTTGAATTAAAAAAACAACACAGGAAAAAAAATTATAATAATTGCCTTGTTAGGATGCAAACATATTTGATTGTCTAACGTTTGTCTCTGCTGTACAATTTAATCATAAGTTTAAGTAAAACTCTGCCCTGATTTGATCTCTCCTCCCCTTTCTACTCTGGAATTTGGTTTCCATTGGCACCGTAGTCACCACTGGCACACCATACACATTCAATTTATTTCCTTTTCAGGCAATAGAAAGACCATTTTTGACTTTCTTCATGTTTTGAAGTAATAATAACAAGGCAGAAGAAAGCTCTGCTCACCATTTTGGACCTCCAGCCAGAGCAGTGCCAGTGTGAAGAAGAGCCAGAGCTTCATGATGGCTGAAGTGG
>NW_015606822.1:0-567 GCF_001515605.1 Sinocyclocheilus anshuiensis | reverse complement strand
GCAACTAGGTAATAGTGAGAATTGGTCCCTATACTAAAGTGTTACAGAGTTTCTTATATATTACACTGTAATACTGAAGTAATACAAAAAGTCTGCCTTAAACGTGTATTGACCAGTGTACCTAGATTCACCTGTTAAAAAAAGTGAATTCAGACATTAACTGAGGTGCGTTATTGAATGAACACCAAATCGTAGGTGTGAGAGACAGAACCTGATCTTCCTTTTAGCTCACACTGCTTCCCTTCACGCCAGCATGGACTCGGGTCAAACTCAAAACAGACCCGTGGGCTGTACGCCATCACAGGAGAATAGAACACAATCTCACCCAGTAATAGTGTCACCCTGCCTGCCTCAAGGGTGGCCATCTTAACCGCACCTCTTCTCACCCAACCTGAACAAATGCCAACCACAATCACCGCATGCACACACATCCACAAAGAGAGAAAGACTCATATAAAAGAGATTTCCATTCTAATCTCCCATAGAAGCCCACGGGAGCTGCAGTCGGAAGGGTTTTCCTTGGCTCTCTTTCAGGATTCATGCATTTCTGTGATTTATGGATATTAC
>NW_015606821.1:0-567 GCF_001515605.1 Sinocyclocheilus anshuiensis | reverse complement strand
CAATATTATCATGCTAATTTATTTAATTATTTACTTAGTTTCATATCCTGAGAGTGAACCAACTCCAGGGTAAAGGCTAAAAGCAGTCTAATGTTAGTGTAATCTATTATCTAAATATATAAAATATTTGTATTTAACATGATACCAATTTAAAAGAAACGTTCTAAGTTACTAATTATAATGATTACATTTCAGTTATTCAAATGGCAGCTAACATTACAGAAAACGAGCAAAGCACATCATCACTGACTTCAGTCTACCGCGAGTTTATGCAAAAAACACTCCCGTTAGAATCAGTGAAGCTATCTCCACTGTATGATGAATACATTTCTTATACTTACATTGCACATACATCTGCACTTTGTTGTTTATTATGAGAGAATTCACGAGAGAGCAGAATTCAGAAGAAGAAGAATTGAAGGTGCAAGCAGCGTTGAAAGGGCCCTTGCACCCGGAGCCACCTCCACACCATGGACTCAGGAAAACAGTGAATGGCGGGCAAAATGCATTTAAAGTGGTAACTATAGGAGAAATATGTCAAAGTCATTTATATGTGCCAAACTTCCT
>NW_015606820.1:0-566 GCF_001515605.1 Sinocyclocheilus anshuiensis | reverse complement strand
TGTCTTCGTGGCAAATGTTTCAAGGATGTTTTTTGAGATTACTTTTCCTGAACAATCCTCTTTTTAATTGGATTTCATTATCTTAGATCTTAATTAGTTTGATAAGTGTATGTTAGCATTGATGATGTTTTCAATCAGTAACCTGCAGATATTAACGTTTTTAATAAATATGTCAGGTCAGGCAGGTATCGAAAGCTCTGAAGGTATGATCTTTGTGTTGCATGTCTACATGTGTGCCTCTTATGAGCGGTTGTAAGAACTCCCATTGACATGATCAGTTGCTGAAATATTGCATGTACTTACTGAGTACTGTTCCGCTGTTTTCAAAACAGCTTTTCTAAATGCTACTTCGCTGTTTTTTTCACATTGTATTATTCTGCCTTATTATACAGCAGAGTAATCTGAGGAAATAATCAAACATGCTTTCCTAGGTTGTTCCTCTCTTTACCTTGAAAAACTGGGAAAAACTATTTATTTAGCAAATTGTTGTTTCAAATTGTTTGATATAGTTAATTCTTATGATTAAAGGGCTCATATGATGTTGCTAAAAAGAACATTATTTTGTG
>NW_015606819.1:0-567 GCF_001515605.1 Sinocyclocheilus anshuiensis | reverse complement strand
TTCATCCAAAATATCTTAAATTGTGTTCCGAAGACGAACTAAGCTATTACGGGTTTGGAACAACATGGGGGTAAGTGATTAATCACAAAATTTTCACCCCTTTAATCTAGTATACTTTCCTGTCTGATTTGTGTGTCGGACAAAATGGTGGATTCGGCGTTATGACTGGTCAGATCACCTGTCAATCATGCTCCCTATGAAGGGTCAATTAATGCTACCATTTCTTCCATTTTAACTTTAAAAAAAAAAAAAATAAATAAAATAAATTTTAAACAGACAGTGGCTACGTAGATTTTAAACGATTCATGAATAAGACCGGGAAGATACCACTCCACTTCACACTGTCCAATGAAATTTGAGCTTGTTTAAAGGCTGGAATACACTACACGATTTTTCTAATTTTTCTGTGACCGTCATACACTACGCAATTTTCTGTGAAATCTGTTAACTCAAATCTATAGACTGGCTCTGATTTTTTGCAACTAGCGTCAACAAAATCGGGGCAAAAGTCTTGTATTCCAGCCTTAAAGGGGTCCTATTATGCTTTTTCACTTTTTCAACTTCAGT
>NW_015606818.1:0-566 GCF_001515605.1 Sinocyclocheilus anshuiensis | reverse complement strand
TTGATTGAAATAGCTCTTGCTGATTGCAAATTTAAGCAAATGAAAGGGGGAAAAAACATTTGCATAATGATTAGTCCTGATAAAATAAACATCAAAAGGAGCTCACAAACAAAGAGTCATGGCCTACTAACTAACTAATGTGACCAGACTTCAGATATGAAGAAGATGAGAAGGTTCACATGCTTGGAGGAATAATTCACATAAATGTAAATTATGTCATTAATTATTGTCGAAACTTCTGAAATAAATCAATACTTTTTTTTCAGCAAGGGCACATTAAATTGATTAAAAGTGACAGTAAAGACATAAATAATGCTAAAAGATTCTTAAAGATGCTTAAAGATTCATATTATATATCATTACATATTATATATTTTAGGTTATATTTAGTTACATTCTTTTGATCTTTCTATTAATCAAAAATCCCTTAACAAAATATATCACAGTTTGCACAAAATATTAGACGGCACAACGGTTTTCAAAATGACTATTATTATTATTATTATTATTATTATTATTATTAATAAATGTTTTTGAGCATCAAATCAGCATATTAGAATGATTTC
>NW_015606817.1:0-567 GCF_001515605.1 Sinocyclocheilus anshuiensis | reverse complement strand
ATTAATAATTATTTTCAAATACAAATGCTGAGGACAACTGAGAGTAGGTGAAAAATTTTCGTTTGGATTAGAAATACGTATTATGATAGAAATAAGTATGAGTATTATGATAATTAAGCCATTATATAAAAAAGGTAATTGAGTAATATACGTAATTATTAACAGGATTCACACATTTTAAACACACATGAAACTTTTTTATGAAACATTTTGGCCAATTTTTTGATAAGTACCAATGCAAAAGGCTTGCAACCCCCCCCAAGAGCATTTCTAACCAATTAAATATTGTGTATATTAAGTTTATAGTAAATATTAAGTATTTACTACAGTTCAAAAGTTTGGGATCAGTACGATTTTTTTATTCATACATTTATTCAACAAGTACACAAAGTAATTAAAAGTGACACTAAAGACATTTATAATGTTACAAATGTTTTCTATTTTAAATAAATGCTGTTCTTTATTTAACTTTCTATTCATCAAGAATCCCCAAAAAATGTATCACAGTTTCCACAAAAATATTGTTTTCAACACTGAAAATAATAAGAAATGTTTCTTGAGCAGCAA
>NW_015606816.1:0-567 GCF_001515605.1 Sinocyclocheilus anshuiensis | reverse complement strand
TCATCAAAATAACTGTCCAAAAGGAGGTCTGTTGGAGCTGAAGACATGAGATATATTGATCATCATGAGTGTATGTCTATCAGATCCCATCATCATCATCATCTCTGTGTTAGAGCTCATGTGAAGTGGATCTGGAGTCTGTGCCAGTGAAGCGTCAAAGATGTAAAAGTGTGTGTTTTATGAGCGCGAAGAGGCTTCTCTTTTACAGGGCCATAAATACATTGTTATTAGGTGTTGGGAGTGAGCTGAGATTTATCCCAACGATTAGCCGGCCTAGCATCCTCCTTCCATTAATCCACACACACACACTCACACACACACACTCGTCCTCAGCCTAATTCTTCATCACTTGCTCAAGTAAATTATTTACTATGCGGAGTTAATTATCCCTCGTTTAAGGTGCATTTTTTAAGACGTTGCTGAGACCTGCAGGTGCGTGAATCTTGAGTTCTGGACTTAATTAATAATCATGAATCCTGCTGAGTGTGAGAGCCACTGGATCAGATCAGCAGGCCCTCACCGGTGGACGAGTGACATCAGCAGGTCAGCTGTCAATCATCCGTCACT
>NW_015606815.1:0-567 GCF_001515605.1 Sinocyclocheilus anshuiensis | reverse complement strand
ATGTTCTTTTTAGCAACATCATATGACCCCTTTAAAGGCAGGAATCAAATGGTTATTTCGGAGAGTCTCAGAGGGACAACAGGTGCACTCACCAGATGCAATGGAAACCTCCGAGCTCTCGGAAGGGTCCTCGTCATCTTCATCTTCACCAATGTGGGATGGAGGGCGGAGCCTTTCCAGCTCCAGTAAGGCCTGGTTGAGTCGGGTAGCCACTTCGGCTCGTTCTTGAGCTAGCTGGTTAAGCTGAAGACCCAAAGTGACCTGAACCTGCTCAAACTGACCTTGAGGGACGCTCTCCTTCAACGCCCGCTCAAGTTCTTCCACCCGTGCCTGCAACCTGTTCACCGGCACTCCCTCGCCCTCCTCATGCCCTGCTGTCTTGCTTTGCTCCAGGGCTTTTTCCAGCTCTTCCACCTGCTTTTTAAGACTCACAACTCTCTCGTTCTCCTCCACTCCCTCTTTCCCTTTCTCTTTATCCTGCAGAGCTGCCTCAAGTTCTGTCACCCTCTGTTTCAGCTGTTGGATGGTGTCATTGTCACCTTCACTAAGCCCCTCCCCATCTGTCTT
>NW_015606814.1:0-567 GCF_001515605.1 Sinocyclocheilus anshuiensis | reverse complement strand
CCTACCATGCCGTGCTTTTTCAGACAGCTCAACGGATCCCGGACCGCCACTGTCAGACCTGTGAAAGCAGACAATGGTTGCATTTAGAACACTAGCCACAAATGAACGAGAATCAGAGTGCACATCTCGACTGTGACTAAGCCTGAGCCCTGATTTCACAGTTTCACTGTGTCTATCAGGGCTCATCATCAAGCCTTTAGGAAAGATGTAATCCCTCAGGTCTTGCACATTTAAAAGCTTGCTGACCCAGACTCACCCAGTCTGACTGACAGCGTTCTGACTGAGCTTTACTACACAGCCATATGTTAAAAATAGACTTGCAAAGAATGCCCCAGGCTAAAAGTACATTGTAGCAGCCACGCTAATTTTAAACCTTTTGGATGAGAGGGTATGAAACCTACATATACTCTCAAGGCAAGGTTGTGAAGGACAAAAATCAGAGTAGGCCATCAAAAAAAGAGCATTTACAGTTTAGGCAACATACTGATTGTGAGACCTGTAACCTTAAGCCTGAAGCATAATGAACAAGATAGATGAAATGAGTTATCGTACACTGTTGGATGTGCT
>NW_015606813.1:0-567 GCF_001515605.1 Sinocyclocheilus anshuiensis | reverse complement strand
TGAATACAGGGACCAAACCATTAAGGGCAGGCTGCATTTTTCACATAATCTATTAGTCCTGGTTTGGGTGGACAGTGTTTGGTCCTGGAGGAGTTGTGGTAATGACAAGGAACAGCACACACTTGGCACTGAATGAGACACGGCCGCGTCTGCAGACACGTCGGCCCACAGGCAGCCCTCCAACATTCAACCTCAACTGCTCCTTAGGGTCACTTTAGCCAGAGTGCGTGGTTCCTGTTCCGCCCTGTGCCGATCACTGTTCACACATACACAAACACACACGCACACATGCCAACCAAGCATTGTTCTGCCTCACAGGCACATAAGCGGACACTCGGTGTGTTTTTAAGGGAATGTAATTAGTATATTCATAGGGAGGAACTAATCATGGGACAACACAGGAACAATTGCCACATGTATTGTTGCGCGCACACACACACACACATACACACATGCACAATAGAGGTTTGTTTAGACGGGGTGGGTAAATTGTTTCTGTTTGGAGGATATTTATCATGCACAGCATGGCCCTGTGGTCCAGTGGCTTCTGTAATGGCTCTGATTAAT
>NW_015606812.1:0-567 GCF_001515605.1 Sinocyclocheilus anshuiensis | reverse complement strand
TTTTTTTTTTGTATACATTTTTAAAGTATGTTTTACTTCAGTTAACTGAGTAGTAATATTTTCGATTCGGTAAGCCCAGGGATCCTTTCTTCTTTGATGAAAGCAATGTTTTAAATTTTATCCTAGGTCTCTTTTTCTGCCATATTAATTTGCTAATTAATTGATCTAACATATTGAAATCTGAGATGGGTACATTTACTGGAAGAGATTGGAACAAAAAAAGAAATCTGGGTGGTAGGTTCATTCTTACCTCCAATCTGCCCAGTAACGAGAGAGGGAGAATCTCCCATCTTATTAAATCGTTTATTTATTTATTATTTTTTTATAGTTTGCCTCAGAGAGCTGGCTGGGATTGGGTGTAAAAATAATTCCTAAGTATCTAAATCCTTGCTTTGGCCAATTAAATGAGACCTGTTCATTCAATTGGGATGACCAAACTCCAGAAATCATCATCGCTTCAGATTTATTTTCATTAATTTTATATCCTGAGATTAGTCCATATTCATGCAAACACTGCATGAGTGGGGGGATGGAATGAGATGGGTTCTCTGTGAAGAGCAATATATC
>NW_015606811.1:0-567 GCF_001515605.1 Sinocyclocheilus anshuiensis | reverse complement strand
TTATAATTATTGTATCACCTTTTTTTTTTTTGTAATCAGTGTAATCAATCCGCTCCAGCTTCAGGATTATTGGTTTTCCATTTATTGCTCACTGGTAAGAAAACAAGAGAAAACTTTGAATCGCACAGCTCACTCACTGCTCACATACTCTGGTCTTGACAGCACAAACACAAGCAATCGAAGTGATATAAACAATAAAGCATCCCACGGCTGCTGTACTAATATCAGATTAGAGGACTGAAACTAACTTGCGTATAATCCTTATATATTCTTAAAACTGTTCTGAGTGTGTTGGCCTGTAGAATGAGATTGTATCAGGGCAGGAAAACCCCTCTTTGAATATCTGGCTTAATTTTTTCTTGGCCTTAATCGTTCTCACAAAAACCTTCTTTTAACAATGCAATTGAGGAAGCGGAGGCACACCAAAAGTGGTTAAATGTGGTCTGGATTGCCAGCGCACGTGCTGTGATGGACTTCCTCTGCAAAGTATTTCATTTTGGATACAGTCCCTTTCTAAACACGGCGCACCTGGGACAACAGCTTTGGTTCCAGACCCAGTGTTAATCA
>NW_015606810.1:0-563 GCF_001515605.1 Sinocyclocheilus anshuiensis | reverse complement strand
TGGTATCGGCATTTGGTATCGGGGCATTTTAACGAGTACAAGTACAAGAGCTCAGTATCGGGTCCGATACCGGTGCATCCCTACAAATTACCCTTATTTGTCCAACATTTTAATTTAATGCCAGTTGATGCCATTGTTATTTTCTAACCCCACTTATTAATCAATAAATATCTTAAATTCTCAGAAAATTATAATTTCCTATCACTGAGGTTAACATACTACTAAATAAAAGCAGTTGCCTGATTGAGAGCTATATTTACACACAAACAGATCAACCTCAATGTAAAGCTCAACTAAATTTAAAGAGGAACACTGTATAAAATTAGAAACTATCATGCTGAAAAAATCAAAGTAACTTTACCTTTGTAATTTATCATTTACTGATGCTCTGAGAATACATTATGGACTGAAACATTTATTTCATTACTCATTATTATTAATATAAAATAATAAAAATACAATCTGAATTAAAATGCTAAAACAACTATAAATATGTATAATATGTATACTATAAATAAATATGTATTTTATATATATATATATATATATATATATATATATAT
>NW_015606809.1:0-567 GCF_001515605.1 Sinocyclocheilus anshuiensis | reverse complement strand
ACAGATCTCCTCATACTGAACAACTTTGCCTCAAGAACCACTACTGTCAATCAAAACATACAATAATTATTCAAGATTATTTCAAAAACCTACTTTTGCAAAGCAGTCCTAGGTTTTTCACCCAATATCAACAAAACCACTGCAGCACAATTCTCTGGACTCTCCAGGTCAATAATTATCAAAAAAAGTTGGACTTTACACTTTGGTTAGCTATAACAGTGTAATTTACAAAATGGGCATGGCTAAATATACCCAAAAGCCAATAAATCCTGAACAAAACTCACACCTGAACAAAACATCACAAAACTAGGTGAGCACATTCGACAGATGATTCTAAACAAGCTTGCAAAGTTTTATGGAGATCGGAGCATAGATGGCGCTATAACAGCCATAAATGTTAATAAACATCATATTTCCATGGTAAATTACCTGCAATTGCCAAAAATGCTGTTTTTAATAATTGATTCAGCTGGTTACAGGCTTGTTCAATAATACACGTCTTTTTTCACATGTGCCTAAATGTCTTAAAGTGCTTGAACCCCGGTAATTGCTGCTTGCAGCTATATT
>NW_015606808.1:0-567 GCF_001515605.1 Sinocyclocheilus anshuiensis | reverse complement strand
ATTACTTTTTTAGTTTTGTGTAAAAATGCATTTAGCTTTTGTATATTCAGTTAAGTAATCTGCCAAGAAGGAGATCAAAATCAGAGCTGATGTTACTTATGGTTCATTCACCGTTACTGGAACTGGAAGGTCAAGTTGAAAGCACAGCATTATGCACCTATGTACCTGGAAAGTGTGTGTACCGCAGACTCTGTGTACTGCGCTCTTCTGCCAATGTCAGGTCATCTAGGTATCTTTTCAATGCATACAGAAAATTTGCATACTGCCCACCACAAACCACAGAAACTGTACAAGTAACGTGCCAGCACAGCCCTTTAAATTTCAGAGGGTGAAATTTGTTTTGCTCTTCGCAGCACAGCATTCCTATCAGAAAGGTAAGAGTAATTTGGCAGGAACATCCCAGCAGTGGCCTCAGGAGCGTCATAGCTGTCAGTAAACTCCAATTCAGCCATGAAACAGCCTGCAGGTGCGTTCAAGATCCGCAGATAGAGCCACGTTTTTACTCTCATTATGATGATGGAGGCTGGGATTATATGATTACACTACAGGCCCTGAGGTCTGAACCGT
>NW_015606807.1:0-567 GCF_001515605.1 Sinocyclocheilus anshuiensis | reverse complement strand
TACAGTGCGGTTCAACAGTCTGAGATCACTAGTGAAGATGCTTATAATTAATTAATTTATTTTTTTTCATTATAGATTGCGTCACAAGCACAAACATTATTTAGGTTGAAATTATTAAATTAACATGAATTTCAGAATGTCTTTTGCTTTAATTACAGCAGCACTCAAGCTGCAGGAAGTTTGTTCACAAGTACGACTTGAGATCACCCAAAGAGCATACTGTGCTTCAAAATATAAAAATAAAAATAAAAATTGACTGACACAAAGGAGTTCTCATGATCATCACCACATTTTTTGTAATATTTTGTTTATTTCATATGGACTACTGTTGAAAAGTTTGGGTTCGGTAGGATTTTTAAATGTTTTTTAAAGATGTCTCTCATGCTCACTGTATTTTGATAATTGTATTTATCAATAATACAGAAAAGACAATGATATTGTGAAATATTATTACAATTTATAATAACAGATTTCTATATTATTATTTTAAAAATGTAATGTTTTCTTGTGATGGCAAAGCTAAATTTTCAGCAGCCATTACTTCAGTCTTCAGTGTTACATGATCCT
>NW_015606806.1:0-567 GCF_001515605.1 Sinocyclocheilus anshuiensis | reverse complement strand
TTTATTTGTGTCATTGTTCGCTGAGCGAATCTGTCATTTAACACAATTTGGAGGGAAATTAGATGTTTTATTTTGGGATTGTGTTTTTTTTTTTTTTTTACATGGAGAAAACGGCTCATCAGTTCAGTATAAATGTGTTATGCTGCTGTAGATGCTGCAAAAATCAGCTTCTTAATCTGTATTTTTCTCTCGTTTCCCATTAAAATTATTTGAACATCCTTAAAACAAGATGCATTTACTTGAGAAGACACATAGCATAAAAAAGACTTGTGTTATATATTGCATAATATATTGCAGTGTATTGTGTGTATATAAATAAAATAAAAAAATAAACAAATAAAATAAACAAACAAACAAATAAATAAATAAATGGTAGAATTTATTCCAAAACTGAATTTGAGATATCTACTTTACACAATATTTTGCACAAGTATCTTGTTTTAAGGCTGTTTAGACATGTTTTATTGGAAACCAAGATGGTTGGAAACCTGAAGTTCACCATGATGAACAAATGAGAAGTGGTGAGCGTACCATCGATGGCGGAGAGCAGGACTCTGGAGTGATCGT
>NW_015606805.1:0-567 GCF_001515605.1 Sinocyclocheilus anshuiensis | reverse complement strand
TCAGTTGAAGACTATAAATGTTTAAGTGCGCATTAGGGTCTGCCAGTATAAAGACAGGCAAAAAGTAATTTTGTTGGCCACAGTGACTTAAAAGAGGATTTGTACCAAGTAATTCAATATGCATTAAGGAAGTTAAATAGAAAGTGTCTTCTGAGGTCTTTAAAAACAACATAAAGCTCTAATTTTAGCAAAACATGCAACAGTGATGATCTTGGAAAACATTTTTGAATATTAAACTGAAATTTCCAAAGACTGAGCAATTGTTTTGGCTAAAAGAAACTAAACTTTGTGGGATATTAAGAACAAATGTCCATTTACCTCTTCATCCATCTCGCCTCCTGGAGGTTTCACAAAAAAGGGGATGCGTCCCCTCTGCCAATCATTCAAAACCATTTTAGACACAGTAGACAGATCTGGCTCTCCACCCTATATAAGTGGAACAACACAAAATACCAATCATTACGGCACCAACATGTACAGTGTTTGGACAGAGATAAAGATGTGAACTAAAAAAAAATACAACCTACCCTTTTTTTTTTTTTTTAAATATCTGATTCTGTACTAAAT
>NW_015606804.1:0-567 GCF_001515605.1 Sinocyclocheilus anshuiensis | reverse complement strand
AGCATTTGTGAATCCGGAGGAGAGTTTTCGGGAAGGTCTGTTTTATGTGCAAATTACTCAGGATTTACTCATATATTTACGCAAGTTTCATGAATGAGGAAAATTCACTGATAAAAAAGTAACAGTGAAGCAGTGCTAAAGTTAATGAAATGAAATGATGTGATGGTGAAGGCCATGTATGGTAACCCACACTCAGAATTTGTCCTCTTAACTTTAACACTGCTTCAGTGTTAGTTTGTAACACTCTGAGTCTTTATTATAGAAATATTGAGAGTGATACCATTGGGGGTTTTTGCTGTGTAGCCAGTGAGATTGCCACATATTTCTGTGCACTTATGAAGCAGGTAGCTAACAGAAGTGTTTTACACAAACGACTGTGTGCGTGTGTGTGTTTTTGTGTATTCCAGTCAATAAGAGGACATGCATTTATGTCAGACAACCCAATTCAGCTGTTCCAATCAAATTTGCAAATATGTCAAAAGAATCAATCCTCACGTTGATGTGTTGAAGTGTTTTCTCAAACTCTCCTTTAATGTTTTCTTTATGTTGAAGTTTCTTTTGTAAGGA
>NW_015606803.1:0-567 GCF_001515605.1 Sinocyclocheilus anshuiensis | reverse complement strand
GGTTGGTCATCGTATTATTGAGATAAACGGCCAAAGTGTTGTGGCAACGGCACATGAGAAAATCGTCCAGGCTCTCTCTAATTCTGTCGGCGAGGTAAGCCCTATATAATACAGTATATTCTACCATTCGAAAGTTTGATGTTTTTTTTATGTTTATGAAAGAAGTCTATTATGCTCATCAAGGCTGCATTATTTGAAAAAAAAATACAGTACAAATAGTAATATTATAAATTATTATAATTTATATATCTGTTTTCTATTTGAATATAGTTATTATTTTAAAATGTCGTTTATTCCTGTAATGGCAAAGCTGAATTTTTACTAGCCATTACTCCAGTTTTGAGCGTAACATGATCCTTCCGAAATCATTTTAATGTGCCGATTTGGTGTTTAAAAAACATATCTTATTATTATCAATGTTGAAAGCAGTTGTGCTACTTTTGTTGAAACCATGATTTGGGATTCTTTAATGGGTATAAATATAAACAGAACAGTTCTTATTTGAAATCAAATTTATTAGGTCTAATTTGTTGCTTATTAATAGTTAGTAAGGTAGTTGTTAGGTTT
>NW_015606802.1:0-567 GCF_001515605.1 Sinocyclocheilus anshuiensis | reverse complement strand
TAAACACAAAAATAACTAAATACAAATAATTATAACTAAACACATAAATAACACTCTTACATGACTTAATTATATTCTCAAACATAATCTTGTTGCTTTTATATATTGCAACAGCGCTTCTTTCGTGCCTTGTTTCCTTGCCAACAGATTTTTAGTGACATTTAAAATGTTAATTGTATAAACAACACGTGTCTTTGATGTTCATGCTCTGTACAATATAATATGAGCTGTTCAGCTGTCTCTTCTGCATTACAATAACTGCATAACCCATTGTGCTGCTGTTTTATTTGATAGAAGTTACCATTAAGTCCAGTATGACCTATACGTGATCTTCTTATAACTGATTCTTCTTAATATTGTTGTGAATCCTCTTTCTTTACCCACATTTCCTTCAATCCTATAGAAATGTCTTCCCTTTGTTTCTCTGTCCCACGTTTGC
This sequence comes from Sinocyclocheilus anshuiensis, assembly GCF_001515605.1. Taxonomy (NCBI): domain Eukaryota; kingdom Metazoa; phylum Chordata; class Actinopteri; order Cypriniformes; family Cyprinidae; genus Sinocyclocheilus; species Sinocyclocheilus anshuiensis. Next base: position 128 of record NW_015606802.1, on the reverse strand, counting down.
TGCATAGATTAATCCTAGCTTTTCTAATAATTGCCTTAGTTTCAGATTAGCTCGTGGGAATTGTGATTTCAACATGATTGCATTTTATTCAGCTTTCTGCTCATTTCCCTCTATTCCTACATGAGCAG
>NW_015606801.1:0-567 GCF_001515605.1 Sinocyclocheilus anshuiensis | reverse complement strand
AGAAACAGAAACTTGTGGTATTGATACGCACTTTCATAATTTACGGTATAAAGCAGCATAGATTTTTATTCAATCATATGCTCCCGTGGGCCTTGAGTTTGACACATGTGGTCTAGATGTTTAAAACATATATTTAAATAGGCCTATAATACATATTATTGCTGTTTTATTGTAAGCTAAAAAAACTCTTATGTATTAATAAAGTTTTATATGTCCTACGGAAACAAAGCACTTGCATCAGATATTTCGGTTTCGTTTTTTAGAAAAACAATATGCATGAATGAGAAAATAAAGTGCAGGACGTGCTTGATGAGTTATTAATTAAACGAGTTATTAATCGTGATAAGACGCAAAAACATGTGTTATTGTATGTATTAATTACAAAATATTCAGTTTACTTGTAATGAATACATACAATGAAGACTATGCAGTGATAGTATTTTTTACATTTGATTATTCAAATATTGCTTTGATGCTTTTTGAACATGCGCATCATAATAAATAGACCTGTTTTACAAAACTAAGAATTTTCTCATAAATGTGTCATATCACTGAAAATGGGAAAAC
>NW_015606800.1:0-567 GCF_001515605.1 Sinocyclocheilus anshuiensis | reverse complement strand
TTCTAATTGAATTCAATTCTAATTTTTCAAATAATCTTGTCAGTTAACGGTTAATAATCGGTTAACGAGTGTCGGTTGTTGGTTACGAAAAATAACCGAAATGAACATCCCTACTTGCAACTTTCCTTTCATCCAGTATTTCCAGGTGGTGTGGTGTATTGATTAAAGCTTAAAGTTGGTAAGTGAAAGACTGCTGGTTCACGTGTGTGCTCCAAATGGTTGAACCGTGGTGCTTATTTGGGAAATTTGTGTTTGAATTTAGCTTGCAACTTTCCTTTTATCCAGTATTTTCAGGTGGTGTGGTGTAGTGGAGTGTAAATGGAAGGTTCCTGGTTCACATGTGTGCTCCAGATGATTGAACCATGGTGCTCATGTGGGAAATTTGTGTTTGAATTTAATTTAACCTGCAAAATACCTTTTATCTATTATTTCCAAGTGGTGTGGTGTATATATAGTTCAGAGTGGGTAAACGGAAGGTTGCTTGTTCGCATGTGTGCTCCAGATATGTTTAACTGTGGTGCTTATTAGGGCTGTGCGATTAATCGAAATCGAATCGAAATCGCGATT
>NW_015606799.1:0-567 GCF_001515605.1 Sinocyclocheilus anshuiensis | reverse complement strand
CCTCTTTCTGAAAGGTTCCTCACCAACACATGATCACCTGACTCCAAACTCCATGCCTTCCAGTTGTAATTCCTCTGCCCCCTTGCAGCAGCCTTCATGTTCTTTGTTGTAATCTCATATGCTTCTCGCATAGACCTTTTCCATCTTTCAGCATAGTCAGTGTGAGACTGAGTGTTCTTGACTTGCTTTGTGGGGAGCACCAGATCAATGGGGAGAACTGGCTCTCGACCAAAGAGGAGAAAGAACGGAGAAAATCCTGAACCCTGGGCCGAGTCTCTGGAGGTAAGTCATTATCGAAGTGGTTTCACTTCCAGTGATGGATGGAATCCACAGCATGCAGCCACTCCCAGTACTGTCCGTGCAGTAAGGGTCACCTCTTCATCTGTGGTATTTTCCACCACCACTGTGATGTTGTCATTATCTTTCAGACGCATCTCAATGAGCTGTTTGTTTACCTTTATACCTGCAGGCCAGGGTACATCTGGATTGGGCTCCAGCATCACGTATGCTCCCAGAGGAATTGTCTTATTCAGTTTGCCACAACTGACGTTCACTCTCGTGCACCTT
>NW_015606798.1:0-567 GCF_001515605.1 Sinocyclocheilus anshuiensis | reverse complement strand
ATTTTTATGTGAACTGGGCCATTAAGTAGTACATATACTTCAAAGCCCTGCAGATCAGGCAGTGCTGCCTGTGGACGTATTGGACCCTCCTGGGTACCGTTAAGCTGGAAACACTTAATAGCTTGGATTTCTGTTGCAGTGGTGACTGGTGTGATTGTGTAAATGGCACCATAGTCCAAGTCATTTCCAATCAGATAGGTACGCACTTTGCCTGTATAGACAGCATCAATGTTGAGAAACTACATACAAAATCTATTTTGATTTCAATACTGTGTGACTTTATCTTGAGAAGATCACTGACCATTATGATAGTCGATTCGACTTCTGTTCCCCTCAAGGTCGTACCAAGCTTCAAACGGTTCTTTTATCTCAGAATGTGGCAGAGAGAGCTCACCTACATAAAAGGGATATGCAACTGTAAAATTAACTGTCCTGTACTGAGATGTACTGTGTGTAATTTAGACAACAATTTACCTTTGACATGATACATTTTTCCAAAATTGGGAACTGTTCTGCCGCCAATTGGTGTGGCATCTTAGGAAGAAAATAAAGAGAAATCACACAATT
>NW_015606797.1:0-566 GCF_001515605.1 Sinocyclocheilus anshuiensis | reverse complement strand
TGAGGGGATCTCTTGGGAGGTGGGCAGTGTGTGTTTATGTGGACGGTTGCCTTTGCATGTGTGTTAGAAGGGTGAGGCTCATGCTCACAATGATGTCCTTATTCAGCCGCCTGTGTGGGAATAACCTCAGCAGCAGCTCACACATGATCCCTCATACACTGTATTAGGGAAATACACAGCACACACATGCAACATGTTAAGTATGACGACTTATAAAATGAGATGATTTCAATGGTTCAGTGACTGAGGAACTGTTTGACAAATTATTACAACATGGTGCAACAATGTTTGGATTCATTCTCCTCAACAAACAGGCAATAACTTGTCTGCATAACTTTTTTTTTCTTTTGCATTCAGCAAGGACACATTAAATTCATCAAATGTGACAGAAAAGATATTTATAATATTACCAAAGATTTCTATTTCAAATAAAATGTTCATTTGAACTTTACGTTCATCAAAGAATCCTGAAAAATGTCGCTGCACAAAAACACTAAGCAGCGCTGTTTTCAACATTGATTATAATAAGAAATTTTTCTTGAGCAGCAAATCAGCATATTAGAATG
>NW_015606796.1:0-567 GCF_001515605.1 Sinocyclocheilus anshuiensis | reverse complement strand
CTGGAGGTTTGGCCAGCACGATCTCGATCTGCTCACCGCCCAGCTGCTTCCCGTTCATCTCCTGCATCGCCTGCAGACACACGAGGAGCTCATCAGCACGAGCTCACGGGAATCCTAAGCTGTGCTAAGTGAAGTAAATACACAGCCAGACACTGAGGGGGCTTCCTCTTTTGGCTGATGAATATTTAATTGTTATTCATGACATAAAGTGTGCATGCAGACCTACGGCTGTTTATGATGTCCTAATGATGCACAAACACTGATGTCATCACGTCTATCCCTACTGAAACAGGAAGTGACATCATCGGGCCCTTTCTAAAGCATGACAGCAATACAAATACATATGTTTTGGCATTTAAAATGAGTTGAAAACTTCTCTTAAAGTGACTGAAAAAGAAGAGCGCCTTAATCTCTTAAAGATGAACCAAGTTACGTTTTATTTGTTATAATTTGCTTTTATAATTATTATTTGTAAATATATATTTTTTTCTTTTTTAATGCACGCTGCTTGGGTTTATCACGGCAGTGTTTAAAAATTATATTGCCCGTTTGTTATTTTAACAGATT
>NW_015606795.1:0-567 GCF_001515605.1 Sinocyclocheilus anshuiensis | reverse complement strand
CAAAGCACGCAATTGCTCCCTAGGGGAGGGGATCCACCCCTACCAATAACCCCACCACACACACACCCCCCCTCCGACCCCGGAACGCAATTGTGATTTCTCCCGAGGAGGAAGGAACACGATCTCTCCCGAGGGGGAACAACCCACCCCCAGAACGCAATCGCGAGGCCCCCTCCCGGAGATTTGCTTAGGGCCCCCCATAACGTAAACATGCCCCTGTTTCAAAGGTCCGGAACTTTTGGGTTGGGACTTGGGCGCTGAACATACTGATTGGTTGAGTTCACGCAGCAGTATTTCAACCACCTTTTATTCGCATCATTTTTTAAAATATTACTGTTATTGTGTCATTAAATGTAGTTTTAAAAGTATTTCAGGCAAGATTGTAGTTGTTTAAAACTCAAATCTGTGGTTTATTTATAAAGACAGGGCCTATTTGAAAATGTGCTTCGCTGATTTAGGAGACGTGAGCTCCAGGCGATCAGCGGGCTCTCAGTGCTCATGTTTCCCGCTGAGAGCAGCCTAAACTTGGCTAGTCCTTCTGACATTTGCCGCTGGCTCTGATGTCTC
>NW_015606794.1:0-567 GCF_001515605.1 Sinocyclocheilus anshuiensis | reverse complement strand
TAATAATAGTTTTTTTTTTTTTTTTACAGAACAGCAAAAATACAAATAATAATAATAATTCTGATTTATTATAATTAGTAATGTTTCGGTCTGAAAGCGGGATGTTCTGCGCGTCACTCACCCGCTGTGTCTCTTGGTGTCTGCGTCACTGTGTCTGCACTGAGCGCGGGACGGGGACGACATGCTGCGGCTGCGGCCCAGCGCCGGGTTCTTGGCGTTATTGGAGACCTCCAGTCCTCGGATGCAGACGCCTCTGTAGCCGTGAGGAGCTCTGTCCTGCACCGGCAGCTCGTAGCTCAGCGTCTTCTTCATGATCTTCTTGAGCGGCTGCTTGAGGAGGCGCGTCGCAGGTGAATGCAGCGGCTCCGAGTGACACGAGGCGGACGAGTCGACGGTGCAGTCGCTGTCGGTGTCCTCAAACGCAGACGGGGGAAACGGGAACTGGCTTCTGGAAAACGGACCTGCTGAGTGCGGCTTCTCATCTTCATCCTCAAAACACGGAGGCGAAGAAGAGTTCAGAGCGGGAACCTCAGAGGAGTCCAGTCCGTTCTGAGTCTCCGCAGGATT
>NW_015606793.1:0-567 GCF_001515605.1 Sinocyclocheilus anshuiensis | reverse complement strand
CTCATAAATCTTCAAAAATAGAACATTATAGAAGTTAGAGAGAAACATGCTTGTGTTTTTAAGTGTTGGAGTCCAGGTTTAGAGACCTCCTAGAAGTGATGTTACCTGAATGTACATTATTTTACAAGGTAACAGGGCTGACATGAAATCAGGGGACACCAATAAAATAAAATAAAAAAATTTATATAAAAATGCATACTTATGCCAAAAACATTGCTTAACAAGGAGACTATATTTAGAACAATATGCAAATGTGATTTTTATATCATTTTCTCTTCATTTTGCAAATTAAAAGTCCTGGTGAAAAAGAAAAATCATAGTGAGGGACAGGCCAAAAACCTTAAAAACCTCAGCATAAATGCGATTTAAATGATTTAAAACAATATTTAATTGACTCTTTTATGTAATGTTGTAGAAATACATAGTATTGTTATGTTTTTAAATTGCAAATGTATTTGTTGTTTTATGTTTGATTATTTCTTAGGGATGCAAAGGGCACCAATTTCATTGAATTATTTGCATTTATGCCATGGTCTGTCTGAACACTCGATTCTGATTGGCTGGCAG
>NW_015606792.1:0-566 GCF_001515605.1 Sinocyclocheilus anshuiensis | reverse complement strand
CTAGCTCTGGTTTGTTATTGGCCTTCATATCAGAGCAAAAGAAAAAAATGCTACTAAAGTGCATATTCTACATGGCCGCTTTAACTTAATCTGCTCATGAATGAAGACAGTGGTTACTTACAAACTGAAAGCAGCTGCGCACACTGGGCTCGATATTGCTCCCACCGAAAGACGCCACCTCACCCAGCTGCCTGGGGATCTGAATGGCGTCGTGCAGAAGGAGGCCGAGGCGCCGCTGGTCACAAAAGCCTGTGGCACTGGCCACCTCTCTGAACAAAACTAGAGGGTTCAGGAGGAAATTATGAGGGGAAAAATGTAACAGTCAAAACCATCAAGTTTTGATTTACGCAGAAAAAAATCCTTCGATCCATACTCAAGCATCTAACTGAATTTTTCAACGTAAAATATTAAACATTTACAAAAAATGTTATTGATTTATTTATATATTTATGTGTGTGTGACACTGAAGACTGGAGTAATGGCTGCTAAAAAAATCAGCTTTGCCATCACAGAAATAAAACACATTTTAAAATATATTCAAATAGAAAACAGTTATTTTAAATTTT
>NW_015606791.1:0-567 GCF_001515605.1 Sinocyclocheilus anshuiensis | reverse complement strand
AAATTAAATTAAATTAAATATAAAAAAAAGGTGTGCAGAGGGAAAAATATAATAAAACAAAGATGTTAAGGTTGTTCAAAAGGTTAATATAATATTTAAATTATTGAAATTGCTTTTTTTAATGAAAATGTTACGTTTTATCACCTTAAAAACGTATCTTTCTGTATTACAGTGAACTATCTCCTTGTAAATGTATGTAGTATTTTATTTTATTGTTTTTTATATATATATTTATTATTTTATTTTATTTTATTATACCTTTATCCTGTTTTGTCATGAAAATAGGTTTAGGGGCTGACATGGCATAAAACAACCAAATTAACAAACAAACAAATAAGAAACAACTTAAATTAACTTAAATGATTTACTTAAACTATTACTAAAAATATTTACTTAAACTATCTAATTGAACTTAAATGTATAACTACATTTTAACTTAAATCATAAGAAAATATATTTATGAGTCATTTGGCATTTAAGCTGAGTATTTAGAGTGAAACATGATATTCATGATTAAGAATATGATAAAATATGATAAAAATGTAAGACGGGACTTGATTTATATAA
>NW_015606790.1:0-566 GCF_001515605.1 Sinocyclocheilus anshuiensis | reverse complement strand
TTAATATATGTCATAAAGATATTGCAAGATATAAAGTCACATTTAGAGATATAAAAACAACATCACAAAAGCATTTTAGGAGAACCATCTGAGGCGAAACTGAAACACAACTGAGATCTCTGGTAGAAAATAACGTCAGTCCCAGATCTGGACCTCCTCCTGTCCAGAGACCCACGTCTTCAAGCACTTCAGTTGGATTTTAAGCAAAGCAAAGGGCTTAAACTCACTAATGGCACCAGAATCGGTCCAGTCCCTCTGCCACGCGTAGTCGAGTGCGCTCCACTATACAAGCCAGCTCAAATATTTACATTAGGACATCTTGAGTTGTGAACTGGCCATCTTTCTCTGGAAGAGCGTCTGGCCGCACACGTTTCCCCATGACTGGAGTTTGGACGGCTTAATTAGCAGATGAAAGTACTTAAAGGCAGGGTGCAACCCAGAGTTTGACAGCGAACACAGAGCATCCCTGCGAATTCCTGCGAGGGTCACCGAGCCCCGTCCTAATCCTCCCTGTAATTGGGCTCCGAGTCTGCGGCGTGACATCTTACATCTGACATCTCCGGCTC
>NW_015606789.1:0-566 GCF_001515605.1 Sinocyclocheilus anshuiensis | reverse complement strand
AGTGTCCTGACCATGGCACTGAATGACCAAGTTCTACCACCTGTTCACGAAACTTTTCCGGTAACACAAGCTGCATACCATCTTCCTTAGATTGTCTATACAACCGATTTTGTATCACCAGAAACCTGTCACCCTTCAACATATCTACATCGGTTCCTTTGCCAACTCTACTAAAACAGTCTGCCAAAGTAGCATCTTCCTTCTGCAATTCTGCTAGCTCATTGGGTATGCAAAAATTCGAATCAAGCCCATCTGGCTCTTCCAGTTCCAGTTTAAACTGCCCTGGCATATCCAAAACGTCAGCCATACCATGCCTGTGGTTTTGCAACCTCTCATCAACACTTAGCTTTGTGTCAGCTACTTTCTCATCATTGAAAAATGGCATTTCATGAAGGGTCTGTTGTGCAAAATTTTGTGGTTGTGAACAATCAGTTAACCTTTGCACTTGTGCTCTCGTTACAACCCCACACCAAGCGGTTTCCTGCACCAAATCTGCTAAAATCGGCATATCCGTACCTAAGACAATCGGATATGGTAATGTAGCAGCAATTCCTACTTTCATCAAG
>NW_015606788.1:0-566 GCF_001515605.1 Sinocyclocheilus anshuiensis | reverse complement strand
GCAGTCGTTTCCACTCCGGGCGCAAAATTGATTGCTGGTTAATGGTGGTATATTATTTATAATGGGAGAATTGCTTTAAATAATAATCACCTTGAACTCCTCTAATTTGACTTCTTATGGACTGAGAATTGCTGGTGACGTATGGTGTTTTGCACTTCATTTATCTCGAGCTGCATAATAAGGACACAGCTGGCGCACGGCATCTCATTTATAGCTATAATAATACCAGCCATATTATTATTATTATTATTATTATATTATTATTATTATACTACTACTACTACTACTAATAATAATAATAATAAATGTTAAATTACTTTTATGTTGCAAAGAAATAAATAGTAAAAGAAAAAGTAAAACTAGGCATACACAACTGTTTAAAATGTGCATGCAATATTTTCTCTCTCAAAAATTATACATGTTATTGTTATATTGTTATAAATGTTATTGTAGACAAATCTTGCTTTATCAAAACTATATTTTATTTTTTTACTTTCAGATCATAAACTCATTAACCCAGGGGAGCTACCATGCGACAGGTTTAAAGACGAGTCTCATGCTAAAGA
>NW_015606787.1:0-566 GCF_001515605.1 Sinocyclocheilus anshuiensis | reverse complement strand
CTAGTATGACTCTAGAGATGGACGCTGCTCCGCTCTGCTCCCCCTGATCTCCAAGCTGACCAGTTACCATATCCACCAAAAGCTGCAATCCCATCATGCTGTCTGCTCTGCTGCCGTTCAACCCCAGCCCAGAGGCAAGAAGCACAAACCTGTGCAACCAGTAAAACAGCAAAGGGTTAAAGGTGAAAGTGAGTTATGTTGATTCTACACTGTCACACTAAAATCAGCCAGGAAAAGCATAGTAAAGATGGTATAAGTACTAAATAACCTTTAAACATACTTCTGAATGCTTCAATGTATTCACCCTTCTTACAAAAACATGATTGTAGTCAAAGAATCCACTTGTGCAACTTCAACACTAGGGATGCATGATGTATTCAATTCAGCTTGGTCGTCAACCAATACATATATATTAAATTTGGTATGCAATGCAAAATGAGACTGTCTTTTCTTGTCTATTATGTCTTATATATGTCTGTCATAATAAAGTGTATAAAAGATTTCCAAAAGCATAAAGTGCACTGATAAATCCTTTATAATAAACACTGCAATATCTAAAAAAAAAA
>NW_015606786.1:0-566 GCF_001515605.1 Sinocyclocheilus anshuiensis | reverse complement strand
GTAAATCTTTTTTTTTTCAAATTATGCAAAATGTGTGTGAAATGTCTTCTGTTGGTTAAAAAATGACAGAATTCTCCTGTTGTATATCACTGTTAGTAGACAAATTAAATTGACTAGTGAGAGTTTGAACAGTGTTTTAAGGGAGTTTATTTTCTAAAAGTCCACAGGGCTCAAAGTTGCCATAGTTGAAGAAACACCCATATGTTCTTTCATGTGGTTAAAGATTCATGGCCATCTGTTAGCCCTGCTAGTCTTCAGGGATGTGGGATTATTGCTCTGAGACACAGTGAGAAATGGGAATGAAAGAGAGAAGAAGCAAAACAGCAATAGACAAACACAGAAAGGACCGGAATTCTGGGAAAGCACAGTGTACCGATGGCTCCTGATATTAGTGTACAAACAAGACAACCTGTAAAATCGGCAGATGCAGGCTTAGCTCCAACATGCATGCACACATACGAATGAACTCACAGAAATATACACCCACGTTTTCTCAGGAACACACACATTTGCCATCTAATACAGTGTTTCCCAACCGGGGTGCCATGTAAAAAATCCTTTTTTAA
>NW_015606785.1:0-566 GCF_001515605.1 Sinocyclocheilus anshuiensis | reverse complement strand
TGCTCTGCTGCTCGTGTCCCTCCTCTGGAAGCTCCGGCTACTCGGCCAAATATGCGCCCACCAAAAGAGCAACATCCAACGGGGACTATGACAAGAGGAATTACGTTTAGACGCTGTTTGGACTCGTTTACACATGCTGTTTTGTGCGTTCTTGAGTGTTGCACCTGCAGATGTTTCGGTTCTTCCTTTTTTTCAAACATCTTGGACTACTGACTGGATCCATTTTTTTTATTTAACGCGAAACTTTTGAGGATAGCCTATGCATTTCTGAAAGGTGGACGTTTTATAATAACTTTCAACAATAGTGACAAACATCATGCAGTGCTTAACAGATCATCACAATGCTTTGAAATAGTCCAGAATCGTTCATTTGTACAATATTCATATTTTAATGTGCATTAACTAATGATCTGTTAAACATTATATCATTTTTATATATGCCTGTTGGTAACATTTTACAATAAGGTTCGTTAGTTAACATCAGTTAACTACTTTAGTTAACATGAGCTAAAAAGGAACAATACTTCTACAGCGTTTAATGTTAATTTCTACATGCATTATTAAAA
>NW_015606784.1:0-566 GCF_001515605.1 Sinocyclocheilus anshuiensis | reverse complement strand
TCTGCTTCACCATCTGGATCTGTTTGGCGATGGTTCGCTGCACCTACAGAGGAGATAATGGAATACATTAACACCAAACTGCAGCGTCTGACGTGACGTGTTATTAGACCAGCAAATTCTGTAGCACTACAAACATTTACTACTACAGCTATTTGCACATTTTCACTTCCACATGCTGTATGTGGGTATTCTACGTGGAGTCCAAATGTAACACTCCAAATGAGAGTCAAAGTTGACTTTGGCGAGCCAATAAAACATATCTGTTGCCTGGTATTTTATGACCTGAACTGATTTCGGCATCTTCTAATAACGGTTACCTCAGCAGAAACATTACCATCAGGAATTTATCTTGGATGGTTCAAGGTGTCTTGCATGTGCTGATATGCGAGAGATTCCTCACACTGAACATTTTTAAGTATGGCTTTTCATAAATATTTTACTATAGAGTAAAATATTTGACTAAAAACAATATATATACACAACAAATAAACTGAAACCATGCACAAAAAATATGGAAAAACATTACTTAAATATTACAGTAAAAAAATAGACTGAAAATAGTGTAA
>NW_015606783.1:0-566 GCF_001515605.1 Sinocyclocheilus anshuiensis | reverse complement strand
TATAATTACATTGTAACAAGGACACCTTAAAATAAAGTGTAACCACAGAGTGTTATAGTCTATTAATGTGGACACTAACATAGCTATTGTGATATAGTTATCATTCTTGGTGTGAACAGGCCTTAACAATAGAATGATGCACACAGAAAAGGCACTATACAACATCAATCGTGTAATTACACAAGTCGACAAAAGGTTACTACTATATGTACCTTGGGAACGCAAGCTAGCATTACAACAGAATTAGCAATCAACAATAAGCTTGTGGCATAAAACATCATGTTGATATAATGCACATCAAAATATACCTTGATCAAGCAGTTTGAGGTTCCTCTATTATATTGCTAATGTCGATATGTTCAGCAAATGATAAGAAAGGGCTCCAGAATCTGGCTTTAAGAATATGTTATCTTTTCCACTGCAATGCATGAGGACATTTCTCTTCACCACTGAATTATATGTTAAAAAAAATACTATTTTAATTCTACACTTTGGCAATGTTTGTGGAGAGCAGATCAAAATTGCTTGTGATGTTTCTCATTTGTAAGTCACTTTGCATAAGAGCG
>NW_015606782.1:0-566 GCF_001515605.1 Sinocyclocheilus anshuiensis | reverse complement strand
TTACGTTAACAACCCGTCGCCTGCACCATCTAGAGTTTCATGACTGAACTATATATTTATTTGAAATAGAAATCTTCTGTAACATTAAAAATGTCTTTATTGCCACTTTTGATCAATTTAATGCATCCTTCTGAGTCATTCTATATGTCCACTATGGGTTAAAGAGCTACTCATTTCATACCAGCCGAATAGTCATCCAGAGCAATAGTTAACTAGTTATCTGTTTGGCTAGTCAGTGTTTAGCTTCTGCACTGTAAATAATGTCGTGATGCAGCATCAGCAGATTGTGCTGTTTCTGCAAATGTTGACGCAGCTGCAATGATGATGCATGAGAAACGAAAATACGCAGACCCAACATGATCACCGTGTCACAACTAATCAACAAGCTTGACCTAATGTGCCTGTGAAAAAATGACATCTGGAATAATATTTGGAGAAAATATGGACTTAGAGATTTCTAGTACATGAATAACTTATGCAAAACAGAGAAATGCTTTTTTTATGCAGATTAGTTTGGGGATAATTTACCTGTGCATGTGTGTGTGTGTGTGTGTGTGAGAGAGAGA
>NW_015606781.1:0-566 GCF_001515605.1 Sinocyclocheilus anshuiensis | reverse complement strand
ACTCGAAATTTTGATTTTTCCCACCTCCTTGGAAATAACGTCTGGAACAATGGTCCACACTCCAGCCCAGTAGGTGGCGGGATTGCACCTATCGTTTGTTTGCTAATCGCCATAAAACACCAAAAGAAGAAGAACGTCTGGAACACCACTTGAAGTTGGACATCAGAACTGTGAACTCTGGGCAGATCGATCAACCCCAACCTGAGCGAGACGCGTCATTTGACGTCACTGCTTCCAATGGAGCCATCGTATGTCAAACTTCAAAACATTAGACATTAAGTTTATAATATGATACCTATATTTTAAGTTGTTTTCAAAACAAACGGCAGCATTTTTGTGTTAATTTATTTTCTGTTTTTGCCATAATTGACACAAAAACACGAAATGCTCTTGTGGCGTCATGACGACATCATACGGTCAATATGTTAACGTAACGTGTGTTTGACTCGAACTCACTGAGGTTGGAAGTCGGACGTTTAAACTCCGAGCTTCCCTCTTCCACGTATGTATCGCTGCAGCCCGGAGACCTCCAAGTGGGAGGGACTTAAGCCGCAAGTAGGTTGGGA
>NW_015606780.1:0-548 GCF_001515605.1 Sinocyclocheilus anshuiensis | reverse complement strand
TGTGTGTGTGTGTGTGTGTGTGTGTGTGTGTGTGTGTGTTTAGGAGTGCAACAGGTGAGTCGTGGCAAGAAATCATGTTATCGTGTTTAGGAGAGAAGGATTGTGAAAAAGACGAATCACTCAACAACTCAACAACAAATGAGAAAAAAGATTGTGGTACCGAATTTGCATACTTCTACTTTGTCTCCTTCATCTTCTTCAGTTCTTTTCTGGTGAGAGGCAATTCATTTTAATGACACAAATACATAGCATTACAAACCTGTACACTGAAAACCCACACACTTAAGACCTATTCACACCAAATCCATTTTTTTGGCACATAAAATATATATGGCAAGATTTTAAAATGGAAAAAAAAACATTGAAAAAAAATTTAAATGCAGCTTGTATCATTGAAAACATGAATATCCGCCACTGCTCAACATTCTTACCCTCACTTCTCTGTCTCTATTTTCACATCTCTAATTCTCTTTCAGATGCTAAATCTGTTTGTGGCCGTGATCATGGATAATTTTGAGTACCTGACACGTGACTCGTCCATTCTGGGT
>NW_015606779.1:0-566 GCF_001515605.1 Sinocyclocheilus anshuiensis | reverse complement strand
TGCCAAACATCCACACACTCGCACAAACACACGCTCGCACTCTCACATACACACACACACTAGTGAAAAATAATGCTTCTACAAAAAGAACGCTACCATTTGTTTCCCACAATATCTTTAAATAAAATAACTTCAAGTACTCTGACGCAGGTACAAAAAACGCTGTACTATCTGCCTCCAGTGGGCCACGATGCACGCGGGAGACTCAGACACATGTGGTTACAGAACGCCTGCTGTCCATCTCGGAGCGCCTCTGGGGCCAGCGATACTGAAGAATACCAACAGTTTTCATATGGGTTCAGATAAGAGTTTCGTACAGTATGCCTTTGAGTGGAGGCCTTGATGTGTTTTGTATAAGAAAACAATAACATTACAAAAAAGGGGAAAAAACAAAACGAGAAGGAACAAATTAATTTTCCCTATACCCTGTTCTGAAGGGCAGGCACTACTAAGATTAAGGAGACCACAGTGTTTTGTAAAGGATATGTATATACTGTACAAACAATAAATGCATATTATTAATCACTTTAAGACTAAAATTAATTGCTACAAACGTTCTAAGGCAT
>NW_015606778.1:0-566 GCF_001515605.1 Sinocyclocheilus anshuiensis | reverse complement strand
TCCCTCTGTTGTTTCTACGGCGCGAGGACGCGCCTTCCGGGAGGGAAGCGATATGTCAGGATTATGGACCTGTTTTGTTGTTTTCCCCTCCCCATGTGCTCCCGGTGACCTAGTTTCTCCCTTGTCTAATTAGTCATTCTGTTCACCTGTGTTCCCCAAATTACCTTGTTTAGTTGTGTATTTATAGTGTGGTCTGTCCTTTGCTTTCTGTCCGGTGTTGAACGTCAGTGTGCTACGTGTGTTCCTCGTTGCTCCGTGTTTCCCCAGTTTGGATTATTAAAGACTGTCGTTTATGTTTCATCCATGTCTCCTCGTTCCTCGCTCCTTCACAGTAGCAGATGTGTGACAACTACAGATAAACCTTACATTTATTTATTTGTTTGTTTGTTTATTTTGAGAAATGTTCAATAAACGTTATTGTATAAATGAAAAATTATATAAAACTTATATCTATATGTAATTTATTAGTCTAATTTAACATTAAAGGTGCTGTGTAAATAATAAAATAATTTATATATTAATATTGTCAGGATTATGGACCTGTTTTGCCCCTGTTTCTGTTTCAG
>NW_015606777.1:0-566 GCF_001515605.1 Sinocyclocheilus anshuiensis | reverse complement strand
GTCTTCAGTGTCACATGATCCTTCAGAAATCATTCTAATGATTTCGGATCTGATCTTAGGTTCCTAAGCAGAATATACTGAATTGGATAGGTACAGTCAAGGTATATAAATATAGTGCTCGAAAGATTGTGATTGTTCTAGCGGAAGAGCGTTTCATTTGAGGATTCATTAAAAAGTTTCCTCTGCTTGGCTTGTAAACCCGCTGTAATTTTTACAGAAAACTATACCAGCCTGCAGCCAAACAGGATTTGTAGAAAAGATCAACTGCACTAAGTCTAACAGAGATGAATACAAGAGGTGAGTGGTTCTCCACCAAAAATATATGTCCTGTTCTGTTCGGCTGACAGTAGCCATTTCTCCAACCATATACATTTTTGCAATTTTTGCGATAGTGTATTGAGTCGTTTTGTTTTGTCACCATGTTCTAAACAGGAAATTTATTACATTTAATAAAAGTCACAGTAGCTTCCCCAATAGCTACAACTTAAATGTCTGTTTAGTGCTGCATAAAGTTCACATTTAATCGTGGGGAAGTCGTGGCCTAATGGTTAGAGAGTCGGACTCGT
>NW_015606776.1:0-566 GCF_001515605.1 Sinocyclocheilus anshuiensis | reverse complement strand
TCTGAGTGGTACAAGACTTTGTGACTTTTGTTCCACTTGAATTTGAATTTGGAACACACAAAGAAATATTGAGTGGATTTGAGGATTTTTGTGGATGTAATTAAAAATGTTTTACAAATCCTTCCCTCGCGGGTCATTTTGACCCGACCATAGGAATGAATGGAATGTCGAAAAAACTGTATTTTTTTGTTTTCTTTTTTTCATTTTGTCACACTTGAACATGGATCACACACACAAAAATGAGTGGATTTGAGGACTTTATGTGGGTGTAAAAACAGTAACAATTCCTTCCCTTTTTCATTTTTTTTAAATACAAAATCTGACACAATCTAGACAACATTTATATCCAAACAAAGAGCTGAGAATACAGAATATTCCCAAGGCAAAAAACACTCACATAGCACACGCACAGGCACACGCACACAGACGCGCACACACACGCACACAGAGACACATTATAGCACACATGATTCAGGTAAACAAAGTAAATAAAACTTAAAATAAAGATCACTAAATCCTTAAAAAAAAAAAATACATAAATATTAAGAAAACAATTCTAAAAATGG
>NW_015606775.1:0-562 GCF_001515605.1 Sinocyclocheilus anshuiensis | reverse complement strand
CACACACACACACACACACACACACACACACACACAAACTGCATCACATCAATTTAATTTCTAAGCCGCACACAATCACATATAACACTGCAAATAACTTGTTTTTAAACTAACATGAGACAAACAAATTTTAAGTTTATCGAAATGACAGCCAGCTTAACCTTGGGCCACCATGCTTAGAGTGATTTGAGTGGTGTGGTCAAACATTCTCGAGAAGAGGAAGTGACATGAATATGCGCCATTCTTCTCACAGATCAGAATTAAAATATCAACATCCCATTACACTAAACAGCCCACTGAGCTCTCTCTCAAACTGCAGAAAAAGGACATTAAACTCAAGCAATCATACAGCTAATCAATTATGCATGGATTGGGCTAAATTTTCTTTGCGGGTGTTAAGTACAAAATGCTAAGGGTTTTTTAAACAGTAGAAGTTGAAAGTTTGGACACATCTACTAATTTTTTATGACTATCTTACATATTTTAGAACAATAATACTGTATAATATAAACTATGAAATAACACAAACAGAATTCCAGGAACTATATAGTGCAATAAAAAA
>NW_015606774.1:0-566 GCF_001515605.1 Sinocyclocheilus anshuiensis | reverse complement strand
AAGCATTTTCTTTACTGTACTGATTTTCTTGACCCCTTTTCTGATAAAGTGTCATTAAATGTAACATTTGGATGTTATTACTGCATAACTGCTAACAGTCATTGTCTCTTACAGGTGCGATACATATCAAATTTCTTCAAGGTCCGTACTTTTCCTCAGTGCTCAAGTCCAGTGACAGCGGAAAATGAGGAGCGGAAACCAAGCTTACATTTAAGTGAGGTAGAGCACAATAACCATTTAGGCTATTCTGGACGTGTGTGAAAGAAATGAGTCCGAACACTACATCTCCCACAAACCACTGGACTGACGGGAGGGGGCGAAGCAAAACTGCACATGCTCACAATGGTCCTCCTTGGAAAAAAAAGCTTTAGTGTCTCTTCCTTTCCTTTGAATGAGAGAGAACTTTTTATACATATTTAATAAATTTATTTTAATCTGAATGATTTGCCCAGGATGTTGAGGGGCCGGATCAAATTTTTTTTTTTCTATATACTGGACCAGGTTTTATACAAAGTCATGTACGCCATGTATAATCTTATTTGAATTGTAAATCTTACTGTTGTGTA
>NW_015606773.1:0-566 GCF_001515605.1 Sinocyclocheilus anshuiensis | reverse complement strand
CTTAGTGGTGTGCCGTGGGATTTTTTTACTTATCAAAACTGTGCCACGGTAGAAAAAAGGTTGGGAAACACTGCCATAGACATCAGTGTTTATATCTGAGCTATAAACTTTCATTCCAGTATTTCTGTGATAACATGAATGAGAAATAATACTGTGTAGTTGAAAAGAGAGTTTGTGAACTGTTTCATGGTAAATGTCTGCTTTCTGTGTCAGATTTGAATGTTCCGGGATGATTGTTTTCAAAGGTTTAATATACACAAGCAAATCACTGTTATTTAGAAATTAGATCGAGTGGGTGTTTGAATCGAGATTTCGATCTTTTAACGATTAATCGTGCAGCTCTAATTTACTCCCATCATGATCCCTGAATCTTGCCGTTTGTGGTTCAGAGGTTAGTTAGTTCTGGTGTTTACCAGCTGGCCGCGGATGGGTCCAGATCGGGTCTCTCTGAGAGCGTAGACGTCTCCGCACACCGAGATCTCTCTCCACAAGCCCTGCTTGGGCTCTTCTGGGAAACCCACAGGATGCATCACCAGAACGCCGTTAGTCGTCAGTCCGTCCATGTG
>NW_015606772.1:0-566 GCF_001515605.1 Sinocyclocheilus anshuiensis | reverse complement strand
CTCTCTCTCTCTCTCTCTCACGCTCTCTCTCTCTCTCACCCTCCCTCTCTCTCTGTTTGTGTCTCCACTGTTCTGCTGAACGGGTTTGAGGAGCACTGCAAGTTTGCTGTGGTCTGACGGCTAGTAGGATGTGTATCATGGATGTATTATATTCTTGCTGTATGAATGTGAGGCTGTAATGTGAGATCTTTCTTAATAACAGACAGGAGGTTTTGCACAGATCTTTCCTGCACTGCTTCTCAATCTGACTGCCCACGTAAGTACAAAGACAGTCGTTTTATAACATCCCCATTACCATCAATTGGTATCACTCTCATTATTTGCGTTATAAATGCATGTTCATATTGGCAAATAGTGTCTTGATATCTGCTGAGAGCTAGCAAAAAATAAATAAAGTGAATAGATAAATAATTATTTATCATTATAATGATTTGGTGCCTAAGAAACATACATTTTTTTGTATTTTTATTTTATTTTAGATTTTTTAACATTTATAATTATATTACTATAAATTATATTTATTTTGATTTAGATGCATAATATTAATAATAAAAATAATAATAATT
>NW_015606771.1:0-566 GCF_001515605.1 Sinocyclocheilus anshuiensis | reverse complement strand
ACAACAGACATAATGTTGTGTTTTCTGTTTTGTGTGCTTGTGCAAATGCGTGGGTGTATTTACATCCATATTGTGGCAGAGCAATCCAATTGTCAGCTCCATCTCCTTATGCCAGTGTGCCACAGCGCCGATCCCCAGCATCTGTACTGCTAATGAGAGAGCGGTAGAGAGCAGGGAAAAAGCTTATTTTTTCTTGAGTAAATGAATCTAAGTACAGTTCACTGTAAATGACCTGCAGCTCTAAACAGTGTGCATATGCCCAGAGTGAGTGTGTGCGTGTCTCTCGCTGTCTGAGTGTGTAGGTGCTAGCCGGCATAAGTGTGGGAGAGATGCTGATTGCTAAGTGCCGCTGAGAGCCGGCTCTATTATTATGCTCTATTATTCTGCAGAGGTGGCTTTGATGCCTTGCGAGTGAAGCATGCTAAGTGTGAGTGTGTGAACCACACCCTGGCACGGCAGACCATTTATTCCAGCCGTTTATTTTTACATTCATCACAAACACAGGATGTGTCTGTACATACTTTGAATTACCAAAAAATGGTCAAACCAAAATGTGTGTGTTTGTG
>NW_015606770.1:0-566 GCF_001515605.1 Sinocyclocheilus anshuiensis | reverse complement strand
CGCATTCACAGGTGTGAGTTTGAGGGCTGCAATAAGGTTTACACCAAGAGCTCTCATCTTAAAGCCCACAGACGCACACACACAGGTGAGTCAGCCTACATTTCCATCAGGTCAAGTTTTGACAAACGTTCTGTTCCTGTCAAGTACTTTATTTATTTACTTTCTCTATATGTGTTTTTCTCTCTCTCTCTCAGGTGAGAAGCCATACAAGTGTACGTGGGATAACTGCACATGGAAGTTCGCTCGCTCTGACGAGCTGACGCGACATTATCGCAAACACACCGGTGTCAAACCGTTCAAATGCAGCGACTGCGACCGCAGCTTCTCCCGCTCAGACCACCTCGCTCTCCACCGCCGCAGACACGCCCCACAAACATGCATAGTGTGAAAAAGACGTTTGATGGACAATATAACCGGACAGAGCAGGTCTCTATCTGCCAGCATCGCATGCAGAAGATCTGGAATTACAACTCGCACAACAATTAAGAGGTGAAAGACATGGAAATTTGACAGGAATGAGAGACGGAAGATGAAGTCCATGTATCATGCGATTCACCTGCATGTAT
>NW_015606769.1:0-566 GCF_001515605.1 Sinocyclocheilus anshuiensis | reverse complement strand
CTCTCACTCTCACTCTCACTCTCACACTCACTCTCACACTCACACACTTACACTCACACTCACACAAAAGCCTGACAAGACCTACACAAACACTGCTGTCGGGCATGAGTCGGGCGAGAATCCCGCGTTCAGGAAAAAGGTAGATATGTTTTAAAAATTATGTCTTTAAAATGGGACACACTTCTTAATTATTGAGTTCAGGTGTTTTAATTAGACCTATTGCCAAGTGTACACATTTGTGAAGAAAAATGGGTTGTTTTAAAGAGCTCAGTGAATTCAAGAATGGTACTGTGGCAGGATGCCATCTTTTTAGTGAGGTCGTGAAACTTCATACCTGCCAGATATTCCACGGTCAACTGTAAGTGGTATTAAAAGTGGAAGGGCCTTTTCTATTCCAGCATGACTGTGCCTCAGTGCACAAAGCAAGGTCCATAAAGACATGGTTGGATGAGTTTGCTGTGGAAGAACTTGACACACTGAGCCCTGACTTCAACCCCATCAAACACCCATGGGATGAACTGGAACAGAGATTTTGAGTCAGGCTCTCGTCCAACATCAGTGCCTGA
>NW_015606768.1:0-566 GCF_001515605.1 Sinocyclocheilus anshuiensis | reverse complement strand
GAGCCAGATGCCACCATGGCCCTCAGCATGTCCCCAGTAGCTAAATGACACACACAGTACTTCTCTGCAAGCTTGGGTGCCTGTGGAGGCCGAAATGAAACATTTATGGAATTAACTCAGAAACAATCAAAAATAATTATCAGATACATTACATAAAATAACATTTAGAATATAAGGAAAGCCAAACACTTGTTCATCTAACAACCGTTCATGGGAACAATTAATCCATAATCTTAATATTTATAAGTAACATTTGTCTTGAAATAAATAATTGAATAAAAAAACAACAACCATTAAATTGAGATCTGTAATATTTAAAAATAAATAAATAAATTCATAGCTTTTTCAGCAAGTATGCAATAACATTGATCAAATGTGGCAGGAAAGACTGTTACACTGCTACAAAAAGGTCTATTTAAAACAAACAAAAAAAGCACTGCATTTCTATTCATAAAATAATTTTGAAAAAAAAAAACATTTATCACATTAAAATATTAGAGCTGTTTTCAACATTAATAATAAGAAATGTTTCTTGAAAAGCAAATCAGCATATTAGAATGATTTCT
>NW_015606767.1:0-566 GCF_001515605.1 Sinocyclocheilus anshuiensis | reverse complement strand
CACAAAATAATGAACTTTAAAATAGCATCATATGACCCCTTTAACAATGCAGCAAACTTAAAAAAAATATTTGGGAAAAAACACTTTTAAAACCATTTAAACCGTTTAACTGATAGTATTAATAGGTTAAAATTCTTACTGTCAGTAAACGGTTAAACTGTCAATATGAGCATCCCTAGTCTACTCATCAAGTCTCCTCACTAGAAGCCAAAAGTGAATGATCCTTTTGAATTTGAATAGTGTTATACAACAGAGGTCAAGTTTATCAAACTAATTTAAACTTAATATAAATAAAATAACTCAGGACCTCTTCCAACCAATGAGTCACTAGATCAACTAAACTTTTGATTTCACCACAGATTGTTTTTATTTGTTGCACAAATATATCACAGAGTCATCATGTCTAGCCTTGACAAGATTATTTGAGATGCAAATCTAAACAATGTTCTTTTGATTCCTCAACTGATTCCTTAACTATTACTAAAGCTAAAACTGAAATATAAAAAAACGTACTTACAGGTTGTGAGTCAGAACAGCCGGCATTGAAGTCTACTCTACCAGGATCA
>NW_015606765.1:0-566 GCF_001515605.1 Sinocyclocheilus anshuiensis | reverse complement strand
AGCTCGTGTTTATTGGTGAGAGAAACAGAAGTCAGATATGTGTCTCTGGTTCCTGCTCCACACCAGTAAACTCCAGCATCTCTCAGGCTCACATTACTGATGCTCACTGTAACAACTCCTGCTGTACTGTCAGAAAACTCAAAGCGCTGCTTCTCTGATGAGCGGATGTTTTGACAGATCTTCTTGTTGTTCTCTTTGCAGATGTGTTTGATGGTCTCGTGTTTCTCAGGGTAATTGCAGGTGAGGTTCACACTTTCGCCAATAATTGCAGCTGATTTGCTTGATGCATTAAAGGGATCGACTAAACACAAATACAAATAAAAATACATCAGAAATTTCAAATCAAATATTTTTTTTCTCATTTTAACTGCTAGAAAGTGTCCAAAAACAAGCTCCTGACAGAAGTTATTTACCTTGATTGACTGTCAGTGTGACCTCAGTGAACAGATGATCGTCAGTGATATTCACTCCACATCTGTACGTTCCTTCATCAGCTGCAGTTAAATCACTGATAAAAACCTTCAAAACTCCTTCTCTGGTATCATCATACATGTGAACTTTGTTAT
>NW_015606764.1:0-566 GCF_001515605.1 Sinocyclocheilus anshuiensis | reverse complement strand
TGCTTTATGCAATTTTAAGAGTAAAGCATGCCCATATGAAAGATGTCTCTTCTGTTTGAAATGAAATATTATTTAAAATGCAGAAAAACAGTTCTTAATGTGTTAGAAGTTTAATGCACAACAAAATATGTTAGAGCTTCAAAGCAGATCAAGATTAGTTTAGAGCGTCCACGAACAGTAATACTGTGTTAGTACTTCCAATCAAATGAAGAGAACCAAGTACACATATGCTCTAAAGTTTCTTTCTCAGTGAAAGATAGATTGTCTATGCAATTTTAAGAGTAAAGGTTACCCAAATGAAAGATGTTTCTTCTGTATGAAATGAAATATTATTTACAATGCTGAAAGACAGTTCTTAATGTGTTAGAAGTTTTATTCGCAACAGGTTATGATAGAGCTTCAAAGCACAGCAATATTAGTTTAGAGGAACAGTAATACTGTGTTAGTGCTTCTAAGAAAATGAAAACAAGTACACATACGCTCTAAAGCTTCTTTCTCAGTGAGATATAGGTGGTCGATGCAATGTTAAGAGTAAAGGTTACCCAAATGAAAGATGTTTCTTACAT